>NW_021270033.1:0-1937 GCF_002162155.2 Triticum dicoccoides
GTTGGTATTTCAGTTGTTTGATCACATGGCAAAGTCAAATTATCAACGTAGTCCTCTAAAATAGGTGGTGTGATCAAAGTAGTGGGTAGCTCATCAGATGGTGCATTCAAATTGACAAGGCATTCATCATTCTCATGTAGAGATGGAAGATCAGTACCTTTGTCATTACCTCTTATGATCAACTCAGATGATGTAGCCACTCTCGGGGGCGATGTGTCACATGGTGGAGGTGATGTAGTCCTGACAACAACGGATGTGGTTGTCATAGTATGCCTAGTAGTTGAAGGAACAATCATATCAACTCTTGGAATGTGCACCGTGCGCTTGTTCTCCTCGTGGCCAACACGTCGTTTTATTTCCTGTTCAGCTTTGCAAGCAAGATGAAACAAATGGTCCATAGGATAACACTCTTCATGAATTAGTATCTCTTGAATATCACGGTTTAATCCTCCCCAAAATCTCTCGAAAATGGCACACTTTATACCATGTCATAAAAGCGATGATGCTGTTAATGTTGCTGATTTGTTCTTTCGTGAAATTATTCGCTTGCATGGTGTGCCAAATACTATTGTTTCAGATCGTGATACTAAATTTCTTAGCCACTTTTGGAGATGTTTATGGGCTAAGTTGGGGACTAAACTGCTTTTTAGTACTACTTGTCACCCCCAAACTGATGGACAAACTGAAGTAGTCAATAGAACGTTGTCTACTATGCTTAGGGCTGTTTTGAAGAATAATAAGAAAATGTGGGAGGAATGCTTGCCTCATATTGAATTTGCTTATAATCGTTCATTGCATTCTACTACTAAGATGTGCCCTTTCGAAGTTATGTATGGTTTCCTACCTCATGCACCTATTGATTTGTTGCCTCTTCCATCTTCGGAGAAGGTTAATTTTGATGCTAAACAACGTGCTGAATTGATTTTAAAAATGCACGAGTTAACTAAGGAAAACATTGAGCGCATGAATGCTAAATATAAACTTGCTGGAGATAAGGGTAGAAAACATGTTGTGTTTGCACCTGGAGATCTTGTTTGGTTACATTTGCGTAAGGATAGATTTCCTGATTTGCGCAAATCAAAGTTAATGCCACGTGCTGATGGTCCCTTTAAGGTGTTAGAGAAAATAAATGATAATGCATATAAACTTGAGCTGCCTGCAGATTTTGGGGTTAGTCCCACTTTTAACATTGCAGATTTGAAGCCTTATTTGGGTGAGGAAGATGAACTTCTATCGAGGACGACTTCATTTCAAGAAGGGGAGGATGATGAGGACATCAATACAATTGTTACACCCACAGCCCCTGCTGCTATACATACTGGACCAATTACTAGAGCTCGTGCACGCCAACTAAATTACCAGGTACTTTCGTTTCTTGGTAATGATTCTAGTGTTCATGAGAATATGATGCTGCCTAAATTGGATACATTTGTTTTGCTTACAAATGAAGGGCCTAGCTTGGAGAAGGATGAACATTGGAGCAAGAACAAGCATGGAGATGATGGCATGCGCAAGGGAAATAAGAGCGAAGTTACAAGTGATGATTTCAGGACTTTGAAGCCACCATAATGGGTGCATGAAGCCTTGGACGAAATATACAAGATGCCACTTCATAAATTTCGTCCCGAGGCTATTTTAGGTGCTGCGTCACCTTATTATTGGGCCAGGCCCATGTAATTTCGAAATACATAAGTATAGGCTATTTTTAGAGTCCGTATGTGTGGGGAAACAAGAGATAGGGTTGATTTCGGACCCCTCCACCAAGGGCCACGAAATTCCCCCCCCCCCTCTTCCTCCATATATACAGCCCTTAGGGCATCGTTTAGACTTTGGGTTTTGTTTAGATTAAAAGTTCGCCATAGCTGCAACTTCGCGTACTTCGTTTGTGTTCAACGACCAGACAAAGGCGTCACAGAACCCCACCTTGATCAATAAAG
>NW_021270034.1:0-989 GCF_002162155.2 Triticum dicoccoides
TGGATCACTTTGCACCACACTGTGGAAAATGTCTCTGACCATCAGGCAGTATGCGCCTTCAAAGATGGTGTCAAGAACAGAGAACTGAGTTTGAAATTTGGTCGAACCGGTGACATGACCTTGAGTCGGATGATGGAGATTGCTACCAAGTACGCCAACGGCGAAGAAGAAGACCGACTCCGAAGCGGCAAGCACAAGCCGAGTCAGTCGGAAAAAGGAAACACCAGTCGGAAACAGAAGCGGAAGGCTGAACCGGCAGCTCCTGGAGAGGCTCTGGCCGTGACTCAAGGAAAGTTTAAGGGGAAACCAAAAGGATCCTGGAACCCCAAGAAGGTAAAGGATAAAGAAGGGAACGACGTGATGGATATGCCGTGTCATATTCACACGAAGAAAGATGAAGAGGGGAATATCATTTACCCAAAGCACACCACTCGCCAATGTCGACTCCTGATTCAGCAGTTTTAGGGAAAACAGTCTAAGGACAAGGAGAAGGAGCCGGACAAGGCCGAAGACAAAGAGGACAGTGAGGAAGGATATCCGCATATCAACTCCACTCTGATGATCTTCACAGATGTGGAAAGCAGAAGTCGACTGAAAGTGATTAACCGAGAGGTTAACATGGTTGCCCCAGCAAAGGCAAATTATCTGAAGTGGTCTCAAACACCCATCACATTCGACCAATCTGATCACCCGACTCATATTGCCACCCCTGGGAGGCAAGCTTTGGTGGTCGATCCAGTTGTCGAAGGCACTCGACTGACAAAGGTGCTGATGGACGGTGGAAGTGGGCTGAATCTGTTATATGCAGACACGTTGAAAGGTATGGGCATTCCGATGTCCCGACTGAGCACTAGTAACATGAGCTTCCATGGAGTTATACCAGGGAAGAAGGCCGAGTCACTCGGCCAGATAGCTTTGGACGTAGTGTTTGGCGATTCAAAGCATTTTCGCAAAGAAAAGTTGACGTTTGAGGTCGTGGATTTTCAAAG
>NW_021270035.1:0-1284 GCF_002162155.2 Triticum dicoccoides
TGTGATGTTTATCATGTTTATGCATCTTGTTTACTTAGGACGACGGTAGTAAATAAGATGATCCCTTACAAAATTTCAAGAAGTGTTCTCCCCTAACTGTGCACCGTTGCTACAGTTCGTCGCTTCTAAGCACCACGTGATGATCGGGTGTGATGGATTCTTACGTTCACATACAACGGGTGTAAGACAGTTTTACACAGCGAAAACACTTAGGGTTAACTTGACGAGCCTAGCATGTGCAGACATGGCCTCGGAACACGGAGACCGAAAGGTCGAGCATGAGTCGTATAGTAGATATGATCAACATGAAGATGTTCACCGATGATGACTAGTCCGTCTCACGTGATGATCGGACACGGCCTAGTTGACTCGGATCATGTAATCACTTAGATGACCAGAGGGATGTCTATCTGAGTGGGAGTTCATAAGATGAACTTAATTATCTTGAACATAGTCAAAAGACCTTTTGCAAATTATGTCGTAGCTCGCGCTTTAGTTCTACTGTTTTAGACATGTTCCTAGAGAAAATATAGTTGAAAGTTGATAGTAGCAATTATGCGGACAGTAGAAAGCTTATGTCCTTAATGCACTGCTCAGTGTGCTGAACCCCAAATGTCGTTTGTGGATGTTGCGAACATCGGACATACACGTTTTGATAACTACGTGATAGTTCAGTTAAACGGTTTAGAGTTGAGGCACTAAAGACGTTTTCGAAACGTCACGGAACATATGAGATGTTTTGAGGGCTGAAATTGGGATTTCAGGCTCGTGCCCACGTCAAGAGGTATGAGACCTCCGACGATTTTCTTAGCCTGCAAACTAAGGGAGAAAAGCTCAATCGTTGAGCTTGTGCTCAGATTGTCTGAGTGCAACAATCACTTGAATCGAGTGGGAGTTGATCTTCTAGATAAGATAGTGATGTTTCCCCAAAGTCATTGCCACCAAGCTGCTAGAGCTTCGTGATGAACTATAACATATCAGGGATAGATATGATGATCCTTGAAATATTCGTGATGTTTGACACCGCGAAAGTAGAAATCAAGAAGGAGCATCAATTGTTGATGGTTGGTGAAACCACTAGTTTCAAGAAGGGCAAGGGCAAGAAGGGATACTTCATGAAACGGCAATTCAGCTGCTGCTCTAGTGAAGAAACCCAAGGTTGAACCCAAACCCGAGACTAAGTGCTTCTGTAATAAAGGGAACAGCCACTGGAGCAGAATTACCCTAGATACTTGGTAGATGAGAAGGCTGGCAAGGTCGATAGAAGTATATTGGATATACATT
>NW_021270036.1:0-1111 GCF_002162155.2 Triticum dicoccoides
CTAAAAATGACATGCATATAAAAGGGGTATCATAGTCATGGTCAAAGGGCTGCTTGCCTTGGTTGGCTTGATCTTCAAAGTCTTCAGGCTCTGCTCCTCCTTCTTCCTCAGCTACCTCGTCAAACACGGGATCTAACGTCGCAAGAAAACAACGGGAAAAATAAGACAATAATAAAAACAGAAAAGTCAAAGTGCTCACAAAAATGTCAACTTATTTTTGTAAAATACTAAGAGGAAAGCTAGGAAGGGGACAACTTTTGGTTTTGGTTTTGGAGCAGCAAAATAGGAGTTATGGATTTTCAAAGGCCTATTTAAATGCTAAAAACCACATTTAAATATTTACAGAGAATAAAAGGTGGTTGGATTTGAATGAAAGTTGCACCATTAAATAGGTTGCAATATTCTAGGAATTTAGAAATTGGAATCAATGCATTTGGATTAATATTCTGTCTTGTGGAATTTTTGGAAATAATACAGAAAAGGAAAAAGAGAAACGGCGCTGTGCCACTGGGCCAGAGAGGCCACAGCAGCAGCAGGCCCAGGGGGGGGGAAACCCAGCCCACGCGGCCGCCACATCGAAGGCGTAAAGGCTGAATACGCCTTCAGCCGACGGCGGATCGGTGCGTGCGTGCGCGCACGTTTTAAACCTGACGGGTGGATCCCACCCGTCAGGGCGTGTGGTTGACGGGCCGGCCCCACGGCGGCCGTCGTCTACCTCCGGCCAGAGGCGACGGCGAGCTCGCCGGCGGCGATACAGGGCACGGGAAGGGGCGCGGAGGCTACCGTTGGACTCAGGAGTGAGTCGCGGTTCTGGTGGTGGTGGAGACGGTCGCCGGGGTGGCCTGCTTCGCCGGCGACGAGGTCCCGCGGCGGAGGTGCTTCGGGCGCCGGTGGTTCCGGCCGTTTCCGGCTGCAAAACGAGGGGGAAAGAGAGGGGAAAGCATCAGGGAGGCGAGGGGAGTCCAGTTCGAGAGAGAAAAGGAGCGGAGGAGGCCTGTACCCGCAGATCGACGGCGACCCGAGGCGGCGGAGCTCGAGCTCGATCTCGAGCTCGGGCGGCTCTGGAGAGAAGTGGGTGGTTCCGGGGGTGGATTGGGTGTGTGGAGGGGCG
>NW_021270037.1:0-1221 GCF_002162155.2 Triticum dicoccoides
ACGATAACGAATAGTAATATTATTAATGCCTCTACAATCAACACACATACGTGATGTACCATCCTTTTTCGGCACTAGAATAATAGGAACAGCACAAGGACTAAGGGATTCGCGTATATAACCTTTGTCGAGAAGCTCTTGTACTTGACGCATAATCTCCTTCGTCTCCTCTGGATTGGTACGGTATGGTGCACGGTTTGGCAGTGAAGCACCGGGAATTAAGTCAATCTGATGCTCAATCCCTCGAATAGGCGGTAATCCCGGTGGCACGTCTTGTGGAAAAACGTCAACGAACTCCTGCAAAATGTTAGTGACAGCAGGAGGCAAAGAGGAAGGCACGTCCTCGAATGAAAATAATGCCTCTTTGCACACAAAAGCATAGCAAACAGATTTGCTGAAATCTAGCTCATCAATATCAGATTTGGTGGCAAATAAACATGCTCTTTTCAATTTAATTTCAGAAGCAACACTAGATGGTTTATTATTAGGCTTCATTTGTTGCTCAAATTCTTTTGCCACAATCTGATTTTCACTCTTATTCTTCTCCTGTTGTGCTTTATTAGCTCTATTAATATCATCTTTCAAAATGGAATCAGGAGTCATAGGAAGCAAAGTAATATTTTTATCCTTATGAACAAGAGTTGATAGAGGCGAGGGTGTCCCGATCTTTCGATGAGATGATAACTATCGATTTGGTGGAGACGACTTTGACGATCCGACTACAAACGTGCACGACGTTGCGCCTTAGCAATCGCTAAACCAATCTCCTGAGGTTACTGACGATGCCGGAAGCACGGTCAGCCTGACCACGAAGGTCTATTCCTGCAAGCAATCGAAGAACGAGCAAGAATATGATAAAGCAATTTGAATATTGCAAATATATATGAGGTATTGATAATGGTGGGGATCCGTAAGCGGTCTTGGTCTGGTCGTTGGACACAAACGAAGTACACGAAGTTGCAATGGCTAACTTTTAACTAAACAAATCCCAAGGAAAAGCTACTAGATGGATCTACTTATATAGGAGCAAGGGGTGGCGGCCAAGGAGGTGGGAGGACGTCCCAAGGCAGCCTAAAACTAAATCTAGGTCGTACAAGGCCAATGGGCCCAAGTGGAGGTGATGTAACACCTTTGGACTTGTAGTTTGACTCGGATTCTGCTGCAGCATCAGATTGTTTCGTCCACAACTCAACGCTCCGGACGAATTTGAAGGTGATTCCA
>NW_021270038.1:0-2513 GCF_002162155.2 Triticum dicoccoides
GTTGCTGTGGAGACCTCATCGCCCCTACTATTCCCACAGCTAGCCAGGCCCTGCAGCGACGACAGCCTCACACCGCAGCCGAACCACTGAACCATCGTACTCCTCTCCGCGTGGGCATCCACTGTCGCGTCTTCCCCGGCTCCGCGTTGTCCCCTTCCTAGGCCTCGCCATCGTCCACCGCCTTGGTGCTCTCGGCGCGGCCTGGTCAATGTGGTCAATGAACGACTTCCATTTGGAAGAGTATTGTACGTGGAGAGGCTGACAGCTGGGTCCACGGCCGCAGCAAGGAAGTGCCTCCTTATTATGCAGAAAATAATGATTCCTCCGCCTGACAGCAGGGACCCATCGTACGGGCCACCATATTTTGTGAAAAAAAAACGTTTCCTCCCTAACTATTGGGACCCACCAGCTACACCTTCGCACGCAAGGAAGTGCATCCATTTTATGGGGGGAAAATGATTCGCCCCCTGACTGCTGGGACCCACCAGCTACATCTTCGCACGCAAGGAAGTGCCTGACAGTCGGGACCCACCTGGTCGAAGCGTACGTAGCGTTGTCATTCTAGTCGGAAATGTGTACATACATATTGGTCGATCGATCTGTGTGCAGGCTGCAGCGATGAACCGTGGCCGTGTAAGGAAGGGCACGTGTCGTAGTAGAGGCGCGCATGTAGCATGTCACGCAGTCCCGTTAACATCGTGTACATGTATGTACAGCGGCCAGGGTGCAAGAAAGTAAATACGGCCATGTACGTACATACGGGCGGGGTCTCGAATGCCTCCTCGCGCATATGTACGGCCAGGGCTCGTGTACATCGCTGGTTCGGAACGGAAAAACTGCGTCGTCGTCGTGTTCATGGGGAGGCAACGGAATGCGTCGTGTTCATTGGGAGGCAACAGAATACGTCGTGTTCATCGGGAGCCAACCGCCTTGGATGGAACAACCGATCAAAATGGGGCCTGGCGTACCGCAGAATGGAGGAAACGACCTTGTGTTCGACCGACCATGGTCGAAACGGGATCCTGTTCATCGAGAGGGGTCCGGCGTACCACAAAACGGAGGAAACGGACTTCTGTTGGACCTACTACGGTCAAAATGGGATCCTGTTGCTCGGGAGGGGTGTGGTGTACCGCAAAGCAGAGGAAACGGACTTGTGTTGGAGCGTTACGGTCGAAACGGGGGTCCTGTTCATCGGGGGGGGGTGGCGTACCGCAAAACGGGACTCCACGGGATACTGTTCATCTCCACCGTCGACCTCCTCCAGCCTTCACGGGCTACTGTTCATGCACCGTCGACCTCCTCCAGCCTCCACCTGCGACTGTTCATCCACGGGCTCCTGTTCATCCAGCCTCCACCGCTCCTCCACCGGCTATTGTTCAACCAGCCCTCTCCACGGGGTCCTGTTCAACCACCCCTCCACGGGATATTGTTCATCTAGCCCTCCATCGGCTATTGTTCAACCTGCCCTCCACGAGGTCCTGTTCATCCACCCCCAACCGGCTCGATCGGGGTCCTGTTCATCCAGAGGCAACACCACGGGGTCCTGTTCATCCACCCCCACTAGGAATTGTTCATCCAAACCCCCCAACAGTGCTCACTGTTCATCAAGGGAAGGAGGCGGCAAGGTTCGATCGGCATCAGTTAGCAGCAGTAGCGAACGAATCACTCGAGTTCAGTTAACAGCAAGGGATTGATCGCTCGGGTTCAGTAACATAGATAGTGCAATCGCTCGGGTTTAGTTAGAGCCCAATGCCTTGCTAGGGTTCAGTTAGAGCCCAACACCTCGCACACACGTGCGTACGTGTATGAGAGAAACGCGCATCGCTTGGCCCCCGACCACCCAGCGTAACCGGGAACTCCCCGATATTTTCCTCGCCCTCGCTTCTACCACGGTTTTTTCCATCATGGACGGCCCAAAGAATGTCATGCAGCTACGTCTCCGGCCCGCCCAGGATGAAAAGCCGATTTTCTGTCATGATTTTTTGTCATAGAAGTTGGAGCCCAGGATAAACATGACACAAAAAAATCCGGTCGACCCAAAATGTCATTGATGTGTCTTTTTTTGTAGTGTTCACAGCATTGCATATTCACAGTTTATGACGTGTAAACTAAGCAGAAGGCATTTCAACAAATTAGAAGCAATGAAAGCTAAACACCATATGTAAGACGCAACGAATATCACTCTACCAAGTCCAGCAAATTAATAGTACAAGGTAGAAAATAATGTGAGATGTAAACTATATCAGACTCCCAAGTTAAACGTGTCTTGTGAAAAGTGATTGTTGCAGGTTACACAACAGTAGTACTTTGATGTAAGAACATTGTGTGATAGACAGATATTGTATGTTCTAGAAACAAGAACACGTGTCTTATTCACAAGTACAATGTGTAAAGTAAGCAGATGGAATTCAACAAAATTAGAAGCAATACAAGCTAGACATCATACATAACATGCAACCACATATAACAGTGCCAAGTTAGAGGGAGCACCTAGGATGGTGCACTAGGGGAGA
>NW_021270039.1:0-2251 GCF_002162155.2 Triticum dicoccoides
ATCATTTTTACTTTTCCTAGGGCTTTCAATAAAAAAAATCATTTTTACTGGTTGCAGCTATCAGTTAAGTGTCTCTATCCCATACCCTAAGATACTCCTAGTACTGGGAGTATTATTGAATTGCAGCTCATATATAAGAGGACTTAGGGGCTTGATGGTCTAACAGATCCGTCCCCCGCGTTGCCCTCCCTGGCGGCGACGGGGGAACCCAGATCCAGCCGCCCTTCACCCTTCCCATCTCCATCCCAACCTCGCCGCCACCGGAGGAACGGCCGGCGAAGCCGGCGCCGGCTCCCGGGATGGTGGCGGCGGGGCGAGATCGCTCCCTTTCGGTGGTGAGAGTCCAGATCTGAGGCGGCGGCCTCGCTGGTGCGGACGGCGCTCCCCCGGCGGCGGGGAGTGATCGTCGGTGAGGTAGGCCGGTTCCCCTCGGCTGCGCGGGCAGCGAGGTCCCGGTGGGCCCAGGTCTTGGCGCGGGGAGGCCCCGGGCTCCTCGCGTCAGATCGGAGGCGATCCGGGTCCGCTCGTGATGCATGACCTCCGGCCGGCCTGGATCTCAGGCGTACTCGCGCCTGCAGATGTTGTGGCTGGTTCGAAGGTGGCGGCAGGGTGCTTGGTCGGGGGAAACCCTTGGCCGCCGGTGGCGGTCACGGCGTCGATGGCGTTCCGAACGCCATTCCCTTCTTGGTGGCGGCGCCGAGGCTAAACCTCCACTGCCATCCCCCTTCCCCTGCGCCCGGGTGAAAACCCTAGCCCCGGTGGCTAAGCGGCGGCGGCGCCACAGCGTCGTCACCTTCTTGAAGGCGCCGACTTGGGCATGGGGATGCTCGGTGTGCATGGCGAGCTTCTCTGGTTCCTGGTGGCGGCCCGCCTGATCTGCTGCGTCGCAGCTCCGGGCAGTGTCTCAGGGCTGCGGTGCTTCTCTTCCGGCCGTGTCTCCGATGGGGACCTCGCCCTCCCTCACCCTGTACATGTCGTGGTGGAGCGGTACTTCATCTCACTCATTGATGGCGGCGAAGATCGGCGGCATGGCGCTGTGGAGGCTCGCCGCCCGATGCGCGGAGATGGACTCGCGCAGGAGGAGGTTGTTGTCTGGCGTTATGATGACGTCGATGGCAGAGTGGCCAGACAAGGTAGAAGCCTCATTATGATCTGAAGACGGACCTGTGGAAGATGGTGGCGACGACACACGAGTGCGTCTGACCGGATTGTGCCCCAGACCCGGTATGTGGCTCGGCTGGGGCTTCTGAATATGTTTCGGTTTCCGGCTTTTTGATGTAGGCTTAGGTGAGTGGTTTGGGTAGTGGCCCAGCTAGCACCCCTTCATCATTTTGGATAGGAGTAGCGGCATGTGTTGCCAAGATGGTGGATTCAGGCTCATTGTTGTTATACTTTGTAAGGTCCTCGAGAATAATCAATAAAGTGGCCGTATGCATCTCCCAGATGCAGAGGCCGGGGGTCATCCTCCTTTTCTAAAAAAAAATACATCTTGAACTCTTCATTCAACATCGATCTTCCTAACCCGGTCTTGTCTTTTTTTTCCTGTCAGTACTCTCTCAACATTCTACTGAGAACCATTGTTTCGAGTGAGAACCATTTCAAGCCTGTAGATAGGCTTGGGAGGCAAAGGGAAAGAAAAGGTCAACAATGGCCTTGAACTGTGTGCATAGGGTATCGCATGAGTCGACCAGGAAACACAAGCAACTCATTGTCCTTGTTCTCTGCCGGCTAGCGGCACGGGTGCCATGGAATCGTGTGCCACCTTGCTGCGGTGACCCGCGTCGTTTTGATGGCTGACACATCAATCGATCCTGCCACGATAAGGCACACCAGCATGGCATGGTAGTGTAGCTGGCGATCTCTTCTACGCCGCCCTGCTTCCCCATGAACACGTAGCGGAGGTTGGTGCATGTGTAGTTGTAAGGCTGTCCCACAATCCAGCTTCAATGGAGCATAGCATGCTGGAATAGTGGGCTGCAACAACTCATTGCCAAAAGCAACCTCGAAAGCTGCCCGACAGCCTGTGCCGACCATGGCACAGGAGTGATATAGGGATTACAACGTCATCAGTAGAAGGAATAGCGCCACCACTATAGGCCATGGTAGAAAAGGCGAGTGTTTGTATGTTGCTGAAATTTGCTCTCAAGAATGTAGGTGGCGCCACCTCTCAACGGCGTCGCTCCTCTTCTACCCGTTTCTCTCATGGTTGCTCTCAAGAACACACTAGCCTTGGACACACGCCAACGCACCC
>NW_021270040.1:0-1183 GCF_002162155.2 Triticum dicoccoides
TTTCCGAAACCTACTCCGGCAAGGAAACACGAATCGGAATCTAGATGGATCCCGAAAACAAACCTAATAAGCAAAGAACTCGGATTGGTGGTGGATATATGGTGGTGGTAGATGGCAGCGGTGGTGGTAGCGGTGGTAGTATATGGATATGGATCGGTGGTGGTATATGGACACGGATTGGTGGTGGTATATGGATACGGATTCGGTGCGGTGGTGGTAGATGGCAGGGGCGATGATGATGGTGCGGCGGCGGCGTGACCACTTATGACCAGAACTCGAAACTCTAAAAGACTAGACTCTAAGACCAGCAACTAGACACGACGATGCAACCGCAAATTCAACAAAGCAAAACCCTAAAAAGATTATGCAAGGCTCAGATTGGTTCGGATATGATGAACTAACCCTGATTTTTTTTGTGGCTTTTTCGTGGACTATAGGTATGAAGAACATACTCGATCTAAACTACGAAAAACTGTAAAATCTCACCGAGCAACCTGGAAATCTGATACCACTTGATAGAGGCAAAGGTGTCCCGTCTTTCGATGAGATGATGGATATCGCTTTGGTGGAAGTCGACTTTGACGATCCGACTACGAACGTGCGAGGACGTCGCGCCTTAGCAATCGCTAAACCAACTCCGAGAGGTTATTAACCACGCCGGAGCACGATCAACCTGACCACGAGGGTCTGTTTCCTGCGAGCAAACGAAGAACAAGAAAGAAACTAAGATTGCAATCTGGATATTGCGAATATAAGATGAAAGCTTTATTGATCAAGATGGGGTTCTGTGACGCCTTTGTCTGGTCGTTGAACACAAACGAAGTACGCGAAGTTGCAGCTATGGCGAACTTTTAATCTAAACAAAACCCAAAGTCTAAACGATGCCCTAAGGGCTGTATATATGGAGGAAGAGGGGGGAATTTCGTGGCCCTTGGTGGAGGGGTCCGAAATCAACCCTATCTCTTGTTTCCCCACACATACGGACTCTAAAAATAGCCTATACTTATGTATTTCGAAATTACATGGGCCTGGCCCAATAATAAGGTGACGCAGCACCTAAAATAGCCTCGGGACGAAATTTATGAAGTGGCATCTTGTATATTTCGTCCAAGGCTTCATGCACCCATTATGGTGGCTTCAAAGTCCTGAAATCATCACTTGTAACTCCGTTCTTGTTCCCCTT
>NW_021270041.1:0-6811 GCF_002162155.2 Triticum dicoccoides
TTAATGTTGCTGATTTGTTCTTTCGTGAAATTATTCGCTTGCATGGTGTGCCAAATACTATTGTTTCAGATCGTGATACTAAATTTCTTAGCCACTTTTGGAGATGTTTATGGGCTAAGTTGGGGACTAAACTGCTTTTTAGTACTACTTGTCACCCCCAAACTGATGGACAAACTGAAGTAGTCAATAGAATGTTGTCTACTATGCTTAGGGCTGTTTTGAAGAATAATAAGAAAATGTGGGAGGAATCCTTGCCTCATATTGAATTTGCTTATAATCGTTCATTGCATTCTACTACTAAGATGTGCCCTTTTGAAGTTGTGTATGGTTTCCTACCTCGTGCACCTATTGATTTGTTGCCTCTTCCATCTTCGGAGAAGGTTAATTTTGATGCTAAACAACGTGCTGAATTGATTTTAAAAATGCATGAGTTAACTAAGGAAAACATTGAGCGTATGAATGCTAAATATAAACTTGCTGGAGATAAGGGTAGAAAACATGTTGTGTTTGCACCTGGGGATCTTGTTTGGTTACATTTGCGTAAGGATAGATTTCCGGATTTGCGCAAATCAAAGTTAATGCCACGTGCTGATGGTCCCTTTAAGGTGTTAGAGAAAATAAATGATAATGCATATAAACTTGAGCTGCCTGCAGATTTTGGGGTTAGTCCCACTTTTAACATTGCAGATTTGAAGCCTTATTTGGGTGAGGAAGATGAGCTTCCGTCGAGGACGACTTCATTTCAAGAAGGGGAGGATGATGAGGACATCAATACCATTGTTACACCCACAGCCCCTACTGCTACATATACGGGAACAATTACTAGAGCTCGCGCACGCCAATTAAATTATCAGGTACTTTCGTTTCTTGGTAATGATTTTAATGTTCATGAGAATATGATGCTGCCTAAATTGGATACATTTGTTTTGCTTACAAATGAAGGGCCTAGCTTGGAGAAGGATGAACATTGGAGCAAGAACAAGCATGGAGATGATGCCATGCGCAAGGGGAACAAGAACGGAGTTACAAGTGATGATTTCAGGACTTTGAAGCCACCATAGTGGGTGCATGAAGCCTTGGACGAAATATACAAGATGCCACTTCATAAATTTCGTCCCGAGGCTATTATAGGTGCTGCGTCACCTTTTTATTGGGCCAGGCCCATGTAATTTCGAAATACATAAGTATAGGCTATTTTTAGAGTCCGTATGTGTGGGGAAACAAGAGATAGGGTTGATTTCGGACCCCTCCACCAAGGGCCACGAAATTCCCCTCTCTTCCTCCATATATACAGCCCTTAGGGCACCGTTTAGATTTTGGGTTTTGTTTAGATTAAAGTTCGCCATAGCTGCAACTTCGCGTACTTCGTTTGTGTTCAACGACCAGACAAAGGCGTCACAGAACCCCACCTTGATCAATAAAGCTTTCATCTTATATTCGCAATATCCAGATTGCAATCTTAGTTTCTTGCTTGTTCTTCGTTTGCTTGCAGGAAACAGACCCTCGTGGTCAGGTTGATCGTGCTCCGGCATGGTCAATAACCTCTCGGAGTTGGTTTAGCGATTGCTAACGCGCGACGTCCTCGCACGTTCGTAGTCGGATCGTCAAAATCGACTGCCACCAAAGCGATATCCATCATCTCATCAAAAGACGGGACACCTTTGCCTCTATCAGCGCCTCTATGCTAATAAGGAGAAATGCCTTTTTGGTGTTGATAAGCTCATTTTCTTGGGTTTTGTTGTTTCTTCTAAGGGTTTTCATGTAGATGACTCCAAGATCAATGCTATTAAGACTTGGCCGCAACCAACCAACTTGCATCAAGTGCGTAGTTTCCTTGGTCTTGCGGGTTTCTATCGTCGCTTTGTGAAGGATTTTAGCACCATTGCTTCGCCTTTACACGCTTTGAGCAGGAAGAATGCGCCTTTTGTTTGGGGACCATCCCAAGATACCGCATTCATTGAGCTTAAGAATTTGCTTACTCATGCTCCCGTGCTTGCTTTACCCAACTTTGACAAACCTTTTGAAATTCATTGCGATGCTAGTGGTAATGGCATAGGTGGTGTGTTAACACAAGAGAAGCGCCCCATAGCTTACCTTAGTGAGAAACTTTCCAGAGCGCAACTCAATTACCCCATCTATGACAAAGAGTTATATGCTTTAGTCTGTGTTTTGCATGAATGGGAACATTACCTTCGTCCCCATGAGTTTATCATTCATACCGATCATGAGACTCTCAAGTATCTTAAGGGTCAAACTAAGTTGAACAAGCGTCATGCTAAATGGAGTGAATTTATTGAGTCTTTTCCCTACGTCATCAAGTACATCAAGGGTAAAGAAAACATCGTAGCGGATGCTCTTTCCCGCATATGCATGCCAGTCACGCAACTTGAGTTAGATGGCATTGGCTTCGAGCATATCAAAGAATTGTATGAGCATGATGAAACTTTTGCCACTCCTTATGCCAAGTGTTTGTCGAATACATCTTGGGAATGCTATTACCTCAAAGACGGCTATCTTATGAGAGCTAACAAACTTTGCATCCCCAAGTCGTCCCTTCGTTTGTTGCTTTTGCAGGAATCGCATGGAAGAGGCTTAATTGGACACTTCGGACGCGATAAGACGTTCGCCACGCTCTCGAAGAGCTACTTTTGGCCAAAGATGTTTCGAGACGTCAATCGTTTCACCAACCGGTGTTCTACATGTCGCTAAGCTCAATCTCATGGTCTCTATATGCCTTTACCAATACCATACCATCCTTTGGAAGACATAAGCATGGACTTTGTACTTGGTTTGCCTAAAACTCGCAATGGGAAAGATTCCATATTTGTCGTTCTGGACCGTTTCTCAAAAAAGGCACACTTTATTCCTTGCCACAAGATAGACGATGCTTCATGATGAGGACATGACTACCTTGGATATGACCAAAAATATTGCATATATGCATATTTGTCAGGTGATTTCTAGTGCAAACTATTCAATAATCTATTTATGTTATCCAGAACAAAAATACTTCACACACTTTTGTGTTTTGTCTAATTGCAGGTGTATGGGACATTTGTACAATCCACATATGAAGATAAGGAAGAAAGAGATGTTTATTTGCTGTCCAAAAAGTTCTCTCACGTCACTTTTGGCCCAAGAGAAGATAGAGTCCAAGTCTCTCACGTTCTAGATTCAGATTCGGACTGCACAGACATACCTGACTCAAAACGCACACAAGTTTTTCATACGGACTCCGAATTGGGTGATTCTTTTTTTGTTGGAAACTAGATTTCGTGCACTTTCCAACCCAATTGGAATCACCTTCAAATTCGTCCGGAGCGTTGAGTTGTGGACGAAACAATCTGATGCTGCAGCAGAATCCGAGTCAAACTACAAGTCCAAAGGTGTTACATCACCTCCACTTGGGCCCATGAGCCTTGTACGACCTAGATTTAGTTTTAGGCTGCCTAGGGACGTCCTCCCACCTCCTTGGCCGCCACCCCTTGCTCCTATATAAGTAGATCCATCTAGTAGCTTTTCCTTGGGATTTGTTTAGTTAAAAGTTAGCCATTGCAACTTCGTGTACTTCGTTTGTGTCCAACGACCAGACCAAGACCGCTTACGGATCCCCACTATTATCAATACCTCATATATATTTGCAATATTCAGATTGCTTTATCATATTCTTGCTCGTTCTTCGATTGTTTGCAGGAATAGACCTTCGTGGTCAGGCTGACCGTGCTTCCGGCATCGTCAGTAACCTCAGGAGATTGGTTTAGCGATTGCTAAGGCGCAACGTCGTGCACGTTTATAGTCGGATCGTCAAAGTCGTCTTCACCAAATCGATAATTATCATCTCATCGAAAGATCGGGACACCCCCGCCTCTATCAAGTGGTATCAGTTTTCAAGTTGCTCGGTGAGAATTTCCAGTTTTCCTAGATTAGATTTATTTTCTTACCTATTGTCCAAGAAAAAGCCAAAAAAAGAGTTAGATCTATTCATCCTTGGTCCAAGCCAGTCTGAGCCTTTGCAATTTTCTTTTCATTGCTTGCATAGTTGAATTATCGGTTGCATCGTCGTGTCGAGTTGCTGGTCTTAGTGTCTAGTTCGTTTAGAGTTTCGAGTTCTGTTCACATTAGTCACGCCACCGCTACATCATTATCTCTTCCGCTGTCCACCACCCATCCATCAATTTTGATGAGGACATGACTACCTTGGATATGACCAAAAATATTGCATATATGCATATTTGTCAGGTGATTTCTAGTGCAAACTATTCAATAATCTATTTATGTTATCCAGAACAAAAATACTTCACACACTTTTGTGTTTTGTCTAATTGCAGGTGTATGGGACATTTGTACAATCCACATATGAAGATAAGGAAGAAAGAGATGTTTATTTGCTGTCCAAAAAGTTCTCTCACGTCACTTTTGGCCCAAGAGAAGATAGAGTCCAAGTCTCTCACGTTCTGGATTCAGATTCGGACTGCACAGACACACCTGACTCAAAACGCACACAAGTTTTTCATACGGACTCCGAATTGGGTGATTCTTTTTTTGTTGGAAACTAGATTTCGTGCACTTTCCAACCCAATTGGAATCACCTTCAAATTCGTCCGGAGCGTTGAGTTGTGGACGAAACAATCTGATGCTGCAGCAGAATCCGAGTCAAACTACAAGTCCAAAGGTGTTACATCACCTCCACTTGGGCCCATGAGCCTTGTATGACCTAGGGTTAGTTTTAGGCTGCCTTGGGACGTCCTCCCACCTCCTTGGCCGCCACCCCTTGCTCCTATATAAGTAAATTCATCTAGTAGCTTTTTCCTTGGGATTTGTTTAGTTAAAAGTTAGCCATTGCAACTTCGTGTACTTCGTTTGTGTCCAACGACCAGACCAAGACCGCTTCCGGATCCCCACCTTTATCAATACTTCATACATATTTGCAATATTCAGATTGCTTTTATCATATTCTTGCTCGTTCTTCGATTGCTTGCAGGAATAGACCTTCGTGGTCAGGTTGATCGTGCACCGGCGTGGTCAATAACCTCTGGAGATTGGTTTAGCGATTGCTAAGGCGCAACATCGTGCACGTTTGTAGTCGGATCGTCAAAGTCGTCTCCACCAAATCGATAGTTACCATCTCATCGAAAGATCGGGACACCCCCGCCTCTATCAAGTGGTATCAGTTTTCAGGTTGCTCGGTGAGAATTTCCAGTTTTCCTAGATTAGATTTATTTTCTTACCTATTGTCCAAGAAAAAGCCACAAAAAAGTTAGATCTATTCATCCTTTCTCCAAGCCAGTCTGAGCCTTTGCAATTTTTCTTTTCATTGTTTGCATTATTGAATTATCGGTTGCATCGCCGTGTTGAGTTGCTGGTCTTAGTGTCCTTTAGAGTTTCGAGTTCTGTTCACATTAGTCACGCAGCCGCTGCATCATTATCCCATCCGCTGTCCACCATCCCATCCACAAATTTCCACCACGTGCTACGCACTGTTTATTGTCATAATCATAGTTGAGGTCACTCACATCTTCGCCTGATCGAATCTGCATCTTATCTAGTTTGTCTTGGAAAGAGGGAGAAAAAGGAATATAAAGAAAAAAAAGAGAGAAAAAAGGAAAGAAAAAAAAAGAAAAAGAGGGAGAAGAAAAAGAAAAAAAAAGCGTGAGAAAAAAAAAGAGAGAAGAAAAAAAATTGGATCTATCTAGAATCAATCTCGTACCTGAATTCGGATTGGAATCTGTTTTGCGCACTGTTCAGTAAAACAGGTGTATCTTCCTCATACGAAGTCAGTTTTGGCTCCGTGAGTACTCAAATTGAAGATAACGACGAGCCGCATCTAAATAGTTGCAGAAGCTTGTTCAATATTTGACACCTCAAAATCGGCTTCTAAATAGGTCTTTTTGCCCTCCGAAGTTCGTGAACACAACTTGTTCCAATTTTTCAGGCCAGTTTTAGAATTCTTTGACTCCTCATATCAACTCGGAATTGAGTGATTCTTTTTGCATTGGAAAGCTTGAGTTAGTAGCATTCTTTGAAAGAATTTATCAGAAAATTGTCTCAAACTTTTCAAGAGGAAAGTTGGAGAGAGAGTTGTTGTATATCCTGCTTGGCAGTTGTTTTTCATCATTATCTTCACTGCCATTGTGATCTTCACTTATATCTTGCTGTCAAAAGCTACTTAGTATCATTCATTGATGCTAGTTGTGCTACGCCGTGACCTCATTAGTGTTCTAGGCTCGCGTCTCTAGTATGGTCTAGCCTAGGACCAGCACAGATCCGTCGTTGAGCGTTTATTCAACATTGCATCTTTGAATTGATTATTGCTAATCTTTTGCTACCATATATAGCCAACCCAGCTCCACATATTTCTACACGTGTATACATACGCTCCCCTGGCAATCGCTTTACTCAATATTCGGAGTTACTTGACACCGCTGGTTGCCGATCACCGCCTGCTGCATGGTAAGAACTTGTAAGACATTGATATTTGCTTTACTGTGAGCGTTTTACCACCACATCCTAGTAGTTATAGGAACATTATTTTTGGGTTTTGTTTCTTGTTCTACTAATCATGACAGGATCCAGAGTCAATTCATGGGCTTTGTCGATCGCGGGAGACGTGCCACCACCTTTGCAAATACCACAACTGTCACGAGAGGTGCACAAACATCCAAATGCACATGATCAGGTTAATGTATCTATACCACCATTTAATGGCCGTTTTAAACCTGCTTTATATATTGAATGGGAGTTCGACATAAAAAATATATTTGCTTCCCATAATTTCGATGAACATAAAAAGGTTAAGGTTGCGGTTGGTTCT
>NW_021270042.1:0-928 GCF_002162155.2 Triticum dicoccoides
GTGACCAAATGGCCCCGCGCGTGCGTCCGTTGCACTCGCAACGACCCGTGGAGCAACGCTAGCGTGGCAGCTAGCTTGTTTGCAAGCCGCAGCGCTAACCCCGCACCCACCCGAGCTCCGGCCGCCGCCTCGGGCTCCATTCCGGCGAACCCCGGCCACCCCCGCACCTCCCGTTGGCCCCCCTAGATGCGCACGGGCACGGGCTACCTTCTGGTGCCCTTCGCGCGTCCAGCCGCCGCCCGTAGCGCAACCCCGGTGAACTTCTGCCGCGTTTCGGGTCGCCGCCGGCCGAACTCCGGTGGCCAGTGACGTGGCGCTGTCATTAGCCACTAATGACCACGCTAAACACCCCCCACAGACACTGACAGCGGGCCCCGTAGCGGGTCAAAGCCCGAGTCAACGCGGGATTAGCCCCCGTGTCACTGACGTGTGGACCCCACACGTCAGGTTTGTCCCTGACCGGCCCCTGTTGACTTGCTGATGTCATGCCGACGTCATGCTGACGCAGTAAAGTATTTCTGGAATTAAATAAATTAGGAAATGATTTATAATTCCAGAAAATTGTATAAACTTTAATAAATCATAGAAAATTAACCGTAACTCCAAATTAAATAATTTATATATGAAAAATTATCAGAAAAATTCAAGGAATCCATCTGTACCATTTTCATGCATGTTAGAACAACTTATAGCTGCTGTTTAGCACAAATCAATTAAAGGGCATTTAAATAATCACATATGGAGTTTGAACTTGAATCTTGTATTCAAACCAACTTCATTTAATCTGGTTTTAGATGCATTAGCCCAAAACACATTCATTTTGCCATGTCATGATCATGCATCATATTGTGCATTGCAATGATTGTGTTCCTTTCTATGTTGCCGGTATTTGTCCCCTCTCGATAGACGTGATACCGATGATGTGATC
>NW_021270043.1:0-1135 GCF_002162155.2 Triticum dicoccoides
TACTGGATGAATTTTCGGAAGAAATCGACGATGCCCAAGGTACACGTTCTTCTTACAATTTGGCAAATGTACACTTTCAGTCTCATGTAAGCAGTGCGTGTATGCATTGTATCCCTTATTTGACAGTCCCGAAAGGTTACTAAGAGCAGGCCAATCGTTGATGGTTACGAAAAGCAACGCTCGTAGGTTAAATTCCTCTTTTTTGTGCTCATCCCACACACGGACACCAGGTCTGCCCCACAGCTGTAAAAGTTCATCAACTAATGGCCTTAGGTACACATCGATGTCGTTGCCGGGTTGCTTCGGACCTTGGATGAGCACTGGCATCATAATGAACTTCCGCTTCATGCACAACCAAGGAGGAAGGTTGTAGATGCATAGAGTCACGGGCCAGGTGCTATGGCTGGAGCTCTGCTCGCCAAAAGGATTCATGCCATCTGTACTTAGACCAAATCTTATGTTCCTTGTGTCAGCTGCAAAATCTTTGAACTCTCTGTCGATCTTTCTCCATGGCATTCCATCTGCGGTGTGTCTCAACTCCCCGTCCGACTTACGGTCCTCTTTGTGCCATCGCAACAACTTGGCATGCTCTTTGTTCCTGAACAGACGTTTCAACCGTGGTATTATAGGAGCATACCACATCACCTTGGCGGGAACCCTCTTCCTGGGTTTCCCGCCCTCAACATCGTCACCAGGGTCATCGCCTCTGATCTTATAAGGCAATGCAGTGCATACCGGGCATTCATTCAAATTCTCGTATTCACCGCGGTAGAGGATGCAGTCGTTGATGCATGCATGTATCTTCAGAACCTCTAAACCTAGAGGGCAGACAACCTTCTTTGCTTCGTACGTACTGGCGGGCAACTCGTTATTCTTTGGAAACATATTCTTCAACATTTTCAGCAAGTTTTCAAATGCCGAGTCAGCTACACCTGCCTGTGCCTTCCATTTCAGCAAATCCAGTGTGCAGCCCAGCTTTTTCAGACCATCATCGCATCCAGGGTACAACGACTTTCTGTGATCCTCTAACATGCGATCCAAATTCTCCCTCTCCTTTTCAGTTTCGCAGCGTCTCCGTGCATCAGCAATGGTCCGACCAAGATCATCAACGGTCTCATCACGTGCCTCTTCTTCA
>NW_021270044.1:0-1016 GCF_002162155.2 Triticum dicoccoides
AGAGATATGAAGTCTCCGACAAATTCTTCAGCTGTAAGATGGAGGAAAACAGTTCTGTCAGTGAGCACATACTCACTATGTCTGGGTTGCATAACCGCTTGACTCAGCTGGGAGTTAATCTCCCGGATGATGCGGTCATTGACAGAATCCTCCAGTCGCTTCCACCAAGCTACAAGAGCTTTGTGATGAACTTCAATATGCAGGGGATGGAAAAGACCATTCCTGAAGTATTTGCTATGCTGAAATCAGCAGAGGTAGAAGTCAGGAAGGAACATCAAGTGTTGATGGTCAATAAAACCACTAAGTTCAAGAAAGGCAAGGGTAAAAAGAACTTCAAGAAGGACGGCAAGGAGGTTGCCGCGCCCGGCAAGCAAGCTGCCGGGAAGAAGTCAAAGAATGGACCCAAGCCCGAGACTGAGTGCTTTTATTGCAAGGGAAGCGGTCACTGGAAGCAGAACTGCCCTAAGTACTTAGCGGATAAGAAGGCCGGCAAAACAAAAGGTATATATGATATACATGTAATTGATGTGTGCCTTACTAGTGCCCATAGTGGCTCCTGGGTATTTGATACCGGTGCAGTTGCTCACATTTGTAACTCAAAGCAGGGGCTGCGGAATAAGCGGAAACTGGCAAAGGACGAGGTGACGATGCGCGTCGGGAATGGTTCCAAGGTCAATGTGATCGCCGTCGGCACGCTGCCTCTGCATCTCCCTTCGGGATTAGTTTTAAACCTTAATAATTGTTATTTAGTGCCAGCTTTGAGCATGAACATTGTATCGGGATCTCGTTTAATTCGAGATGGCTACTCTTTTAAATCTGAGAATAATGGTTGTTCCATTTTTATGAGAGATATGTTTTATGGTCATGCTCCTATGGTGAATGGTTTATTCTTTATGAATCTCGAACGTGATGCTACACATGTTCATAATGTGAGTACCAAAAGAAATAAGGTTGATAATGATAGTCCCACATACTTGTGGCACTGCCGCCTTGGTCACATAGGTGTCAAACGCATG
>NW_021270045.1:0-1527 GCF_002162155.2 Triticum dicoccoides
CCCCCAAAATAGTGATTAATAGTCACCGAAACGGGCCAGAATCGGCCAAAACTATGAGTGTTGATGACCGACAGGTAAACTTACCCCGGGGTTCGTTAATCGTGGAAATCACTAGGGGACATAAAAAGAGTGAGTAATACTCCACGAAATAGGCTAGAATCAGCCAAAACTGTGAGTGTTGATGACCGACATGTAAATGCACCCCGGGTTCGTTAATTGTGGAAATCACTCCGGGACCCCGAAAAAGTGAGTAATACTCCATGAAATGGTCCAGAATCGGCCAAAACTATGAGTGTTGATACGTACACGCACCCCGGGGTTCGTTAATCGTGGAAATCACTCCAGGACCCAAAATAGTGAGTAATAGTCCACGAAACGGGCCAAAATCGGCCAAAACTGTAGGTGTTGATGACCGACACATAAGCGCACCTTGGGGTTCGACAACCATTTAAATCGCTTTGGGACCCAAAAACGGTGAGTAATAGTCCACGAAACTGGCCAAAATCGGCCAAAATTGTGAATTTTGATGATTGACACGTAAGCGTACCTTGGGGTTTCACAACTATGGAAATCGCTTCGGTACCCCAAAACGGTGAGTAATAGTCCATTAAACAAGCAAGAATCGGCCAAAACTGTTATGTTGATAAGCGACACATAAATGCACCCCGGGGTTCGTTAATCACGGAAATCACTCCGGGACCCCAAAAAATTGAGTAAAAGTCAACGAAATGGGCCAGAATTGGCCAAAACTGTGAGTGTTGATGGCAGGCACGTAAGCGCACCCCAGGGTTCGTTAATCGTGGAAATCACTCCTGGACCCCAAAACAGTGAGTAATAGTCCAGGAAACAGGCTAAAATCTACCAAAACTGTGAGTATTGATGACCGACACGTAAGTGCACCTTGGGGTTTGACAACCATGGAAATCACTTTGGGACCCCAAAAAAGTGAGTAACAGTCCACGAAACGGGCCAAAATCGGCCAAAACTGTGAGTGTTGATGAACGACATATAAGCGCACCTTGGGTTTCGAACACCATGGAAATCGCTTTGGGACCCCAAAACGGTGAGTAATAGTTCAAGAAACGGGCCAGAATTGGCCTAAGCTCTAAGTGTTAATGATCGACAGGTAAATGCACCCCAGGGTTCGTTAGTCGTGGAAATCACTCCGGGACCCCAAAACAGTGAGTAATACTCCATGAAACAGGTCAGAATCGGCCAAAACTGTGTGTGTAGATACGTAAATGCACCTCGGGGTTCGTTAATTGTAGGATTCACTCCGGGACCCCAAAACAGTGAGCAATAGTCCACGAAACGGGCCAAAATTGGTCAAAACTATGAGTGTTGATGACCGACACGTAAACGCACCCCGGGGTTCGTTAATCGTGGAAATCACTCCGGGGCCCCAAAACAGTGGTAATAGTCCACAAAACGGGCAAGACATGAACACAACTGTGAGTGTTAATGACCGACACGTAAACGCACCCCGGGTTCGTTAATTGTGGAAATCATTCTCGGACCCCAAAATAG
>NW_021270046.1:0-1282 GCF_002162155.2 Triticum dicoccoides
TTCAAACTGCTGTGTGCTACGGTAGTTGAACCCATTTCCTCTGCATGACCTGTCATTGCCACAGTAACTAGATGAAACCCACTAGCATGTGTAGGAGTTGATTGAGCCATATGTATGTGTTGTTCCTACCTTGCTATGCCTGCTATGCTTAGAGTCGTGTCAGGTCTGGTTCATCTGGGTGATGGCTAGAGTGAAATGACTATGTCGGTAATGAGAGTGGTGTGGTGAACACGATTTGGTAAAGGTATCGATGAGAGGCCATGTAGGAGTACATGGTGGGTTGTTTCATTGAAGCCGACCTTAAGCACTGAGATCTGTATGTGTGATTTAAGATACAGCTACTACCATGCATTGGGCCCTGAAATATGACCCCGCTCGACTTCTTATTCACCCTAGCTCTCTGTACAGGAGTTGCAAGTAGTTTCTGGTGTTTGTAGCCTACTGGAGGCCGTGGACAGCGCTGACCGTAGGGGTGGGCTGTGATGCGGTAGGTACGTGGCACGGTGTACCGAATACCCGTTAGGTATCTCGGGAACCCTGTTCACATCGTTCGGGGCCGTATGGGAAACCTCGGCCGGACTCCCTGCGGATGGAACCTGAATAGGCGATAAACATGGACTAGAGGCTTAAGTGTTTAGGTAGGTCGTGGTCTACACCCACGTCGGCTTTCGCTTGAAGTCTGCCGAGCACATGTCGTGTGCAGACGCTAAGTGGTGGAAACATGTATGAAGAAGTACACCCCTGCAGGGTTAACATGATCTATTCGAATAGCCGCGTCCGCGGTAAAGGACTACTTGGTTGCCTATACAGTTCATAAACAAGTAAATGGAAACTACTAAAAGCCTCAAGATAAGAGTGAGTGCCGAGGATGGCTCTTCCGTAGGAAGACGGAGGTGGATCCTCGGTGGTGTATTGAAGTGGTGAGTAGTGGACTCGTGTGCGCAAAACCATTTCAAGTTGGAGTATCGTAGGATAGTCTAGCCAAGAGTCAAAGCTGGCTTGCTGCAATAACTCCACCAACCCTTCTTGATACTAAGCATGTATGTAGGATCTGATGTAAGTCTTGCTGAGTACCTTTGTACTCATGTTGCTATAATCTACATTTTTTACAGAAGACGCTGCAACCCCTTCTGATGGGTTCTATGTAGACGTTGACATCAACGAGTAGGCTAAAGACCCAGGTGGTGACCCTGAGCTTGTGAAGGACCACGTAGTATAGCTAGGCTTTCCAAGCCTCCTTTATTTTACTAGTTGTCTGTACTCAGACAAGTTACCTCCGCTG
>NW_021270047.1:0-1492 GCF_002162155.2 Triticum dicoccoides
AACATGCATGAAAATGGTACAGATGGATTCCTTGAATTTTTCTGATAATTTTTCATATATAATTTATTTAATTTGGAGTTACGGTTAATTTTCTATGATTTATTGAAGTTTAGGACATTTTCTGAAAATAATAAATCATTTAGGAATTATTTAATTTCCAGAAAACATTTACTGCGTCAGCAGTGCGTCACCGTGACGTCAGCAGGTCAACAGACGCTGCTGCTGGTCAAACCTGACGTGTGGGGGCCACACGTCAGTGACACAGGGTTGTTTAACTCACTGACAGGTGGGACCGGTCAACGGCCACGTCAGCTAGGTCAACTCCGACGCGTGGGGCCACTGTGGTTAACTTAAACTAAACAGGGGGTTAACCGTGGTTAGTTAAGGGCGTGGGGCCCATATGTCATCGACACGCGACATTGACTAAACGCAATTAGCACCTAAACTAATGGTGCCACGTCAGCCACCGGAGACCAGCCGGCGGCGACCACAAGACACGGCGGGGGCTCGCCGGACTTGCGCTAGAGGCGTCAGCTAGGTGCGCTGAGGGCACCAGGGGATGGCCCTTGCTCTCGCGCATCCAGAGGACCAAGTGGGAGGTCGTGGGGTCGCCGGAACTCATGCCGGCGACGAGCTTTGGCGGCGATGGTGTTTGGTGGTGCTCGGGCGCGTCGCTACGGTGCATCAGTGAGCAAATGAAGAGGCTGGGCAGCACCTGCTAGACATGGGGAGCACTAAGAGCGGCACAGTGAGGCCAGGGGAGCACGGAGGCTATGCGTGCAGCGGCAATGGCGGACGGTGGCTTCGGTGCTCGTGGGGAACGGCGCTACGGCACGGAGGAGAGCATGATGAGTTAGGGGAGAAGGTCAGTGGCTCACGGCGATGACGAGGGGACGCTCGGCGAGGTCGGGGATGGTCCGGAGCCGACGAATTTGACGAAGATGGCCGGCGGTCCCGAGGTTGAAGAAGACAGCGAGGGTGGTGTTGCGGCACGTCCGGGGCCTTGTGGCTCGGTGGGGAGAAAGAGGGGGTCGAGGCGGAGCCTTTGAGCACATCGGCGAGGCTAGGGGGTGGCGGTGGCCGCGAGGGAGCTCGTCGGTGGCGGCGGCTCCGTTCGGGCGAGTGAGAGAGAAATCCAGGGGAGAGGATGAGGGCGCGGGAGAGTGAGGGAGAGAGGCAGGGAGGTGCGTGGCGCTCCGTGGCGTGGATTAGGACGAAGGGCGGCCTCCAGCGCGAAGCAGGAGGTGGCGCGCGCGGCGGCGGCGCGGTGTCTGTCCTCCTGGCAGGGAGGAAGACGACAGGGGGGGGGGGTGGAGATGGGTTGGGCTGGCCAGGTGGGCCTGGTGGGCTGCAGAGGTAAGTCCAGGTAACTTCCTTCTCTCTCTCTCTCTTTTATTTCTATTTCAGTTCTGTTTTCTTTTATTTAATCTGTTTTGCCACTGTTTTGAAATAAAACAAATTCAAAGACAGTGACAAAATTCCCCTGAACATT
>NW_021270048.1:0-1941 GCF_002162155.2 Triticum dicoccoides
TTTCTTGTAAACGCAGGCTTCTCCATAAGTCTGTGTAAACCCAAACGCTTTGATCATCTCATCAAAGCGAATGTTCCAACTCCGAGATGCTTGCACCAGCCCATAAATCGAGCGTTGGAGCTTGCACACTTTGTCAGCATTCTTAGGATCGACAAAACCTTCCGGCTGCATCATATACAATTCTTCCTTAAGGAAACCATTAAGGAATGCCGTTTTGACGTCCATTTGCCATATTTCGTAATCATAGAATGCGGCAATTGCTAACATGATTCGGACGGACTTCAGCTTCGCTACCGGTGAGAAAGTCTCATCGTAGTCAACCCCTTGAACTTGTCGATAACCCTTAGCGACAAGACGAGCTTTATAGATGGTCACATTACCATCCGCGTCTGTCTTCCTCTTAAAGATCCATTTATTTTCTATGGCTCGCCGCTCAACGGGCAAGTCAGTCAAAGTCCATACTTTGTTTTCATACATGGATCCTATCTCGGATTTCATGGCTTCCAGCCATTTGTCGGAATCCGGGCCCGCCATCGCTTCTTCATAGTTCGAAGGTTCACCATTGTCTAACAGCATGATTTCCAAGACAGGGTTGCCGTACCACTCTGGTGCGGAACATGTCCTTGTGGATCTTCGAATTTCAGTAGGGGCTTGATCAGAAGTATCTTGATCATTTTCATTAACTTCCTCTCTAGTCGGTGCAGGCACCTCAGGAACATTTTCTTGAGTTGCGCCATTTACCGGTTCAAGAGGTAATACTTCATCAAGCTCTACTTTCCTCCCACTTACTTCTTTCGAGAGAAACTCTTTCTCCAGAAAGGACCCATTCTTGGCAACAAAGATCTTGCCTTCGGATCTGAGGTAGAAGGTGTACCCAATAGTTTCTTTTGGGTATCCTATGAAGACGCATTTTTCCGACTTGGGTTCGAGCTTTTCAGGTTGAAGTTTCTTGACATAAGCATCGCATCCCCAAACTTTTAGAAACGACGGCTTAGGTTTCTTCCCAAACCATAATTCATACGATGTCGTCTCAACGGATTTCGACGGAGCCCTATTTAAAGTGAATGCGGCAGTCTCTAAAGCATAGCCCCAAAAAGAAAGCGGTAAATCGGTAAGAGACATCATAGATCGCACCATATCTAACAGAGTGCGATTACGACGTTCGGACACACCATTACGCTGAGGTGTTCCAGGCGGCGTGAGTTGTGAAACTATTCCACATTTTCTTAAGTGTGTGCCAAATTCGTGACTCAAGTACTCTCCTCCATGATCTGATCGTAGGAACTTGATTTTCCTGTCACGTTGATTTTCAACCTCACTCTGAAATTCCTTGAACTTTTCAAAGGTCTCAGACTTGTGTTTCATTAAATAGATATACCCATATCTACTCAAGTCATCAGTGAGGGTGAGAACATAACGATAGACACCGCGAGCCTCAACACTTATTGGACCGCACACATCAGTATGTATGATTTCCAATAAGTTGGTTGCTCGCTCCATTGTTCTTGAGAACGGAGTCTTGGTCATTTTACCCATAAGGCATGGTTCGCACGTGTCAAATGATTCATAATCAAGAGACTCTAAAAGTCCATCAGCATGGAGCTTCTTCATGCGTTTGACACCTATGTGACCAAGGCGGCAGTGCCACAAGTATGTGGGACTATCATTATCAACCTTACTTCTTTTGGTACTCACATTATGAACATGTGTAGCATCACGTTCGAGATTCATAAAGAATAAACCATTCACCATAGGAGCATGACCATAAAACATATCTCTCATAAAAATGGAACAACCATTATTCTCAGATTTAAAAGAGTAGCCATCTCGAATTAAACGAGATCCCGATACAATGTTCATGCTCAAAGCTGGCACTAAATAACAATTATTAAGGTTTAAAACTAATCCCGAAGGGAGATGCAGAGGTAGCGTGCCGACGGC
>NW_021270049.1:0-1262 GCF_002162155.2 Triticum dicoccoides
GACTATCACTACCGTTTAGTAATAAAGTAAAGCATTACATCGCGATTGCATTGCATACAATAAAGCGACAACCATATGGCTCCTGCCAGTTGCCGATAACTCGGTTACAAAACATGATCATCTCATACAATAAAATTCAGCATCATGCTTTGACCATATCACATCACAACATGCCCTGCAAAAACAAGTTAGACGTCCTCTACTTTGTTGTTGCATGTTTTACGTGGCTGCTACGGGCTTAAGTAAGAACCAATCTCACCTACGCATCAAAACCACAACGATAGTTTGTCAAATAGACTCCGTTTTAACCTTCTCAAGGACCGGGCGTAGCCATACTCGGTTCAACTAAAGTTGGAGAGACAGTCGCCCGCAAGCCATCTATGTGCAAAGCACGTCGAGGGAACCGGTCTCGCGTAAGCGTACGCGTAAGGTTGGTCCGAGTCGTCTCGTCCAACAATACCGCCGAACCAAAGTATGACATGCTGGTAGGCAGTATGACTTGTATCGTCCACAACTCACTTGTGTTCTACTCGTGCATATAACATCAACATAAGTAACCTAGGCTCGGATACCACTGTTGGGTTTCGTAGTAATTTCAAAAATTTCCTACGCACACGCAAGATCATGGTGATGTATAGCAACGAGAGGGGAGAGTGTTGTCTACATACCCTTGTAGACCGTAAGCGGAAGCGTTAGCACAATGCGGTTGATGTAGTCGTACGTCTTCACGGCCCGACCGATCATGCACCGAAACTACAGCACCTCCGAGTTCTAGCACACGTTCAGCTCGATGACGTCCCTCGAACTCCGATCCAGCCGAGTGTCGAGGGAGAGTTCCGTCAGCACGACGGCGTGGTGACGATCTTGATGTCCTACCGTCGCAGGGCTTCGCCTAAGCACCGCTACGATATTATCGAGGTGGACTATGGTGGAGGGGGGCACCGCACACGGCTAAGAGATCCAAGGGATCAATTGTTGTGTCTTTGGTGCTAGCCCTGCCCCTCTATTTATATGTTGAGCCCCGGGGTCGAAACTTGGAGCAAAAGCCTCCTCAAAGTCGGTTTTTCCCGAAAGGCAAGAGTCCCACTCGGACTCCAGGACCAAACGCCACAATCCTTGGCGTCTGGCCCAGACGCCATGGGCCTCGGCGTCTGGCCCAGGGCCAGACGCCAGGGTCTCCGGCGTTTGGCCCCCTGGACTCCGCAAAACTCCTTTTGCACCGATCTAAAGCCTCATGGGCTTGACCCCTTGGCCTAACCATA
>NW_021270050.1:0-1294 GCF_002162155.2 Triticum dicoccoides
CACAACCTAGCTAGTCATGCATTAGAGTGTTGCATCATGTTTACTCTTTCATCAGAAACTTGAAATGGGGATGACAGAACCCCCAGTCCCCTCTGAAACCAACTAGGGTTACTAAAATAATTTTTCAATGAACCTGAAATGCCCTTCTAAAATGCCCATCATTTTTGCCTTGGTTCAGAACCTCTGCCAAAAGTGGTGCACATTTTCCTAGGCCATCCTAGGGTTTTTGATTTAAATCATAAATATTTGAATTTGGGCATTTAAAATAATATAAAATATTTAAATGCTCAAATATCTCCAAACTAAAATGTTTCATGTTGGAAATAATCCAACTATGGGCCAGGAATAGTTTGGTGAATTTTTGAAGTTGCCTAGGTATTTTATTAAATTCAACAAAGTTGCAGATATATTAAATAAAAACAGAAACAAAAAAAGGGGGAAAAACTTCCCTGTGCGGCCCAGCAAGCCAGCCCAGCCCACCACCGCCGTCGTCCTCCTGGCGCCAGTCGGCCAGGCGTGTGGCCGGCGCGCGCGCACGGCCGGAGCGCCACGCCACCAGCCCGTCTGCCTGCCTCCCCCGCCAGCGCGACGCCGCGGCGCTTCTTCTCGGTGCCGCCCCGATCCCCTGGCCTTATCCCCCTCTCTCTCCCGTGCTGCTCTCTCTCTCTCTCTCTCACGGCCGAACACCGCCGTCGCCGCCGTTCACCATAGCCGCCGTCTCCGACCACCCCTCGCTCCCCCGACTAGCTCAGGAGCTCCGCCTCGACTCCCTCTTCCTCCCCACCGCTCCACAGCTCCCCGGAAGCCCTGCATCGCCGCCACGTCGCCGTTCCCCTCTTCGGGCTCCGACCACCGTCGCTGTCGATTCGCCGTCTCCAGCGCGTCCCCGAGCCCACTTCGACGCCCACTGCAACCGCGGTGAGCTACGCCACCGTTTCCCCCTCTCCTCCCCCTCGTTTCCCCACCGTAGCCTCCTCCCCACCACGGCCGAACCTCCGCCGTCGCCGAGCTCGTCGTCGACGCAGCTCCGGTGACCATTTGGTCACCCCGGCGAGTCCAACGAGTTCGCAAGACCCCGTAGAGCATCCCTAGCGCCTCGCTTCGCTCGACTTCGAGCTCCAACCCCGTTCCCGTGCACGACCGAACCCCGGCGGCCGCAGCCGAGCTCGCCGCCGTCGACTCCGGCCACCCCGACCCCAACGGACTCCGCCAAGAGCTGCGGTTTGTCCTCAGCTCCACTCCGGTGGTCTCCGCGGCCCCTCTGGTGGCCGAAATGGCCAAAACCACTCCCGCC
>NW_021270051.1:0-3134 GCF_002162155.2 Triticum dicoccoides
AGAGAAACATGTCTTCATAGGATACCCAAAGGAGACTGTTGGGTACACCTTCTATCACAGATCCGAAGGCAAGATATTCGTTGCTAAGAATAGATCCTTTCTAGAGAAGGAGTTTCTCTCGAAAGAAGTGAGTGGGAGAAAAGTAGAACTTGAGGAGGTAATTGTACCCGCTCCCTTATTGCAAAGTAGTTCATCACTGAAATCAGTTCCAGTGATTCCTACACTAGTAAGTGAGGAAGCTAATGATGATGATCATGAAACTTCTGATCAAGTCATTACCGAACCTCGTATGTCAACCATAGTAAGATCCGCACCAGAGTGGTACGGTAATCCTGTTCTGGAGGTCATGTTGCTTAACCATGATGAACCTACGAACTATGAGGAAGCGATGATGAGCCCAGATTCCGCAAAATGGCATGAGGCCATGAAATCTGAGACGGGATCCATGTATGAGAACAAAGTGTGGACTTTGGTTGACTTGCCCGTTTATCGGCAGGACATAGAGAATAAATGGATTTTCAAGAAGAAGACTTTCCCACCCGTAGCGATGTGATGTCTACTACACAACCTTCTTCTTGTAGACGTTGTTGGGCCTCCAAGTGCAGAGGTTTGCAGGACAATAGCAAATTTCCCTCAAGTGGATGACCTAAGGTTTATCAATCCGTGAGAGGCGTAGGATGAAGATGGTCTCTCTCAAGCAACCCTACAACCAAATAACAAAGAGTCTCTTGTGTCCCCAACACACCCAATACAATGGGAAATTGTATAGGTGCACTAGTTCGGTGAAGAGATGGTGAAACAAGTGGTATATGGATAGTAGATAAAGGTATTTGTAATCTTAAATAATAAAAACAGCAAGGTAGCAAGTGATAAAAGTGAGCGTAAACGGTATTGCAATGATAGGAAATAAGGCCTAGGGTTCATACTTTCGCTAGTGTAAGTCCTCTCAACAATAATAACATAATTGGATCATATAACTATCCCTCAACATGCAACAAAGAGTCACTCCAAAGTCACTAATAGCGGAGAACAAACGAAGAGATTATGGTAGGGTACAAAACCACCTCAAAGTTATTCTTTCCAATCAATCCGTTGGGCTATTCCTATAAGTGTCACAAACAGCCCTAGAGTTCGTACTAGAATAACACCTTAAGACACAAATCAACCAAAACCCTAATGTCACCTAGATACTCCAATGTCACCTCAAGTATCCGTGGGTATGATTATACGATATGCATCACACAATCTCAGATTCATCTATTCAACCGACACAAAGGACCTCAAAGAGTTCCCCAAAGTTCTACCGGAGAATCACGACGAAAACGTGTGCCAACCCCTATGCATAGGTTCATGGGCGGAACCCGCAAGTTGATCACCAAAACATACATCAAGTGAATCACGTGATATCCCATTGTCACCACAGATATCCATGGCAAGACATACATCAAGTGTTCTCAAATCTTTAAAGACTCAATCCGTTAAGATAACTTGAAAGGGGAAACTCAATCCATTACAAGAGAGTAGAGGGGGGAAGAAACATCATAGGATCCAAATATAATAGCAAAGCTCGCGATACATCAAATCGTATCATCTCAAGAACACGAGAGAGAGAGAGAGAGAGAGAGAGAGAGAGAGAGAGAGAGAGATCAAACACATAGCTACTGGTACATACCCTCAGCCCCAAGGGAGAACTACTCCCTCCTTGTCATGGAGAGCACCGGGATGATGAAGATGGCCACCAGGGAAGGATTGCCCCCTCCGGTAGGGTGCCGGAATGTGTCTAGATTGGTTTTCAGTGGCTACGGAGGCTTCTGGTGGCGGAACTCCTGATCTAATCTCTATTCTGGAAGTTTTAGGATACATAGGTATATATGGGTGAAAGAAGCACGTCGGTGGACCGAAGGGGGGGCCACGAGGCAGGGGGGCGCGCCCTAGGGGGGTGAGCACGCCCCCCACCCTCGTGGGCACCTCCCTTCTTTCCTGACGTGCACTCCAAGCTTTTCAGGTAGCTTTCCTTCCAAAAATAACTTCTCTAGTTGATTTCGTTCCGTTTCGACTCCGTTTGATATTCCTTTTCTTGGAAACACTGAAATAGGCAAAAAACAACAATTCTGGGCTGGGCCTCCGGTTAATAGGTTAGTCCCAAAAATAATATAAAAGTGGATAATAAAGCCCAATATTGCCCAAAACAATAGATAACATAGCATGGAGCAATCAAAATTATAGATACGTTGGAGACGTATCAAGCATCCCCAAGCTTAATTCCTGCTCGTCCTCGAGTAGGTAAATGATAAAAACAGGATTTTTGATGCGGAGTGCTACTTGGCATAATTCCAATGTAATTCTTCTTAATTGTGGTATGAATATTCATATCCGAACGATTCAAGACAAAAGTTCATATTGACATAAAAATGATAATACTTCAAGCATACTAACTAAGCAATTATGTCTTCTCAAAATAAATGGCCAAAGAAAGTTCATCCCTACAAAATCATATAGTTTAGTCATGTTTCATTTTCGTCACACAAGAATGCTCTCATCATGCACAATCCCGATGACAAGCCAAGCAATTGTTTCACACTTTAGTAATCTCAAACCTATAAACTTTCACGCAATATATGAGCGCGATCCATGGACATAGCACTATGCGTGGAATAGAATATAATGAGGGGGTTATGTGGAGAAGACAAAAAAGGAGAAAGTCTCACATCAACGAGGCTAATCAACGGGCTATGGAGATGCCCACCGATTGATGTTAATGCAAGGAGTAGGGATTTCCATGCAATGGATGCACTAGAGCTATAAATGTATGAAAGCTCAACAAAAAAACTAAGTGGGCGTGCATCCAACTTGCTTGCTCACGAAGACCTAGGGCACTTGAGGAGGCCCATTGTTGGAATATACAAGCCAAGTTCTATAATGAAAAATTCCCACTAGTATATGAAAGTGACAAAACACGAGACTCTCTATCATAAAGATCATGGTGCTACTTTGAATCACAAGTGTGGAAAAGGATAGTAGCATTCTCCCTTCTCTCTTTTTCTCTCATTTTTTGGGCCTTTTCTTTTTTATGGCCTTTCTCTTTTTTGGGACTTCTCTTTTTATGGCCTTTCTCCTTTTTTATTCCTCACTTG
>NW_021270052.1:0-1493 GCF_002162155.2 Triticum dicoccoides
CATCATCGCTTTTATGACATGGTATAAAGTGTGCCATTTTCGAGAATCTATCCACGACAACAAATATGCTATCCCTCCCCTTCTTTGTTCGAGGTAAACCTAAAACAAAGTCCATAGATATATCCTCCCAAGGAACACTAGGTACAGGCAAAGGCATATATAAACCATGAGGATTGAGGCGTGACTTAGCTTTTTGACATGTAGTGCAGCGAGCAATAAAACGCTCAACATCCCGTCTCATCTTTGGCCAAAAGAAATGTGTAGCAAGTACGTCCTCCGTCTTCTTCACGCCAAAGTGTCCCATTAATCCTCCTCCATGCGCCTCCTGCAACAACAAAAGACGAACGGAGCTAGCTGGAATGCATAGCTTGTTAGCACGAAACACAAATCCATCGTTAACAACAAACTTGTTCCACATTCTTCCTTCTTTAGAATTATGCATTACATCTTTAAAATCAGCATCATGCACATATTGATCTTTGATGGTCTCCAAACCAAATATTTTGAAGTCAAGTTGTGAAAGCATATCATAGCGACGAGACAAAGCATCAGCAATAACATTTTCTTTTCCCTTCTTGTGTTTAATGACATAAGGGAAAGTCTCAATGAATTCAACCCATTTAGCATGTCTACGATTCAGTTTAGCTTGACTTTTAATATATTTTAATGATTCATGATCAGAATGTATAACAAATTCTTTGGGCCATAAATAATGTTGCCATGTTTCTAAAGTCCGAACAAGAGCATATAATTCTTTATCATAAGTAGAATAATTCAGACTAGGCCCACTCAATTTTTCAGAAAAGTATGCAACAGGTTTGCCATCTTGTAATAACACACCTCCTAATCCAATTCCACTAGCATCACATTCAAGCTCAAAAGTCTTATTAAAATCAGGAAGTTGCAGTAAAGGAGCATGTGTCAACTTATCTTTCAATACCGTGAAGGCTTCTTCCTGTGCGGTACCCCAAAGAAAAGGCACATCTTTCTTTGTAAGCTCATTGAGAGGTGCAGCAATGGTGCTGAAATCTCTCACAAAACGCCTATAGAATCCAGCGAGGACAAGAAAACTCCTCACTTGTGTGACCGTTTTGGGCTGCGGCCAACTCTCAATAGCTTCAATCTTGGCTTTATCAACTTCAATTCCCTGTGGAGTAACAACATAGCCAAGAAAAGATACTCGGTCGGTGCAAAAGGTGCACTTCCCAAGGTTACCAAACAAACGTGCATCACGTAGAGCAATAAAAACATCACGTAAATGTTCCAAATGTTCCTCCAAAGATCTGCTATAAATCAATATGTCATCAAAGTAAACTACCACAAATCGTCCAATGAAAGCACGTAAAACTTCGTTCATTAATCTCATGAAAGTACTAGGTGCATTAGTTAACCCAAAAGGCATGACTAACCACTCATATAATCCAAACTTAGTTTTAAATGCTGTTTTCCATTCATCTCCCAATTTCATACGAATTTGATGGTAGCCACTACGC
>NW_021270053.1:0-2430 GCF_002162155.2 Triticum dicoccoides
GGAGATCAAGCGTTTCGTGGTCCACTCCACGGATAGGATCCGAGAAGCAACGCCTGAGTTGAGAAACGTGGAAGACATCGTGGACTCTGGAGAGGTGCGGAGGTAGTTCCAACTGGTAGGCAACTTCTCCTCGTTTGGCGAGAATGCGAAAAGGTCCAATGTAACGAGGAGCCAATTTGCCTTTGATACCGAAACGATGGGTTCCCTTCAGAGGGGTGACCCGAAGATAAGCCTTCTCGTCAACCTCGAAAGTCATAGCCTTATGTTTTCGGTCATATTGACTCTTTTGACGAGATTGGGCTGTTTTCAACTTTTCACGAACGATACGAACTTGTTCTTCTGCTTCCTGAATCATATCCGGGCCAAAGAATTGTCTTTCCCCGGTTTCTGACCAGTTAAGGGGTGTTCGACACCGTCGTCCATAGAGAACTTCAAAAGGGGCTTTACCCAAGCTAGATTGATAGCTGTTGCTGTAAGCGAATTCGGCAAATGGAAGGCACTTCTCCCAGTCCATTCCAAATGAGATAACAGAGGCTCGAAGCATGTCTTCTAGAATCTGGTTGACGCATTCCACTTGACCACTCGACTGAGGGTGGAAGGCGGTGCTAAAGGAGAGACGGTTCCCATAGCATTTTGGAAACTTTCCCAAAATCGAGAGGTGAAAAGACTTCCTCGATCCGAGTTAATTTCCAAAGGAACACCATGGAGGGACACTATTCGGGAGATGTATAAGTCTGCCAGCTGACTAGCGGTTATACTCTCACGAACAGGTAAGAAATGGGCTACTTTGGAAAGACGATCGACAACGACGAAAATAGCATTATTCCCTCTCTTGGTCCTGGGAAAACCGGTAATGAAATCCATACCAATTTTATCCCATTTCCATTCAGGAATAGCTAAGGGTTGAAGGGTGCCAGTAGGCCGTTGATGCTCTGCTTTATACGACGACAGACGTTGCAATTAGCAATATACTGAGCAATTTCTCTCTTCATCCTAGTCCACCAGAACCTCTGGCGTAGGTCCTGATACATCTTAGTACTACCGGGATGAATGGTGAGAGGAGATTCATGAGCTTCCTTAAGGATCAATCGCCTCAGGTTTCGCACTTTGGGAACCACTAGTCGATCCCCGAAGTATACGACCCCTTAATCATTAATGGAGAAGCAATTCGCAATTCCTTTCTGGATGTTTCTCTTGATGCGGGAAATTCCCGGATCTACCTTCTGTGCTTTGATAATCTGATCCGTAAGGGTAGGTTTTGCCACCAAGGTGGAAAGAAAACCTTGAGGAACAATGTGAAGGTTAAGCTTCCGAAATTCCTCATGGAGAAGCGGTTGACTTTGTTGTAACATCAGGTTGTTACAATAAGATTTACGACTTAGTGCATCAGCCATGACATTGGCTTTCCCTGGGGTGTAGGTTATTCCTAAGTCGAAGTCTGTGATCAACTCAACCCAACGTCTTTGCCTGAGATTCAGATCCGGTTGGGTGAAAATGTACTTCAGACTTTGGTGATCAGTGAATATTTCGCAACGGTTACCGAGGAGGTAATGTCGCCAGGTTTTAAGTGCATAGACTACGGCTGCAAGTTCTAGATCATGAGTAGGATAATTCTCCTCATGTGGGTGCAATTGCCGTGAAGCGTAGGCAATTACGTGTCGATCTTGCATGAGAATGCAACCTAGTCCTTGTCGCGACGCGTCGCAGTAGATAACAAAGTCCTTGGAGAAGTCTGGCGGTACCAGTACGGGAGCAGAAGTCAGGCGTCTTTTCAATTCCTGGAAGCTGTGCTCACATTGTGGAGTCCATTCGAACTTCTTATCTTTCTTGAGGAGTTCGGTTAGAGGTTTGGCAACTTTGGAGAAGTTCTCGACAAAGCGACGACAATAGCTCGCTAAGCCCAGAAAACTCCGAACTTGCTTGACCGATTCAGGTGGAGTCCAATTAAGGACGGCTTGAACTCGCTCAGGGTTAACAGCAATACCTTTACCAGATATTACATGACCCAGATAGGTCACTTCTAACAACCAGAATTCACATTTAGAAAATTTGGCATAAAGGCGATGCTCTCGAAGTTTCTTCAACACTAGCCTTAAATGTTCGGCATGTTCTTCCTCGTTCTTGGAGTAGATGAGTATATCATCGAGATAAACTACGACGAATTTATCCAAATACTCCATGAAGATTGAGTTCATTAACCGAGAAAAGGTGGCTGGAGCGTTGGTTAATCCGAAGGACATGACGGTGTACTCGTATTGGCCATAACGAGTAACAAAGGCCGTTTTAGGAATGTCCCCGTTTCTGATTTTGATTTGATGGTAGCCCAACCTCAAATCCATCTTGGAGAAGACTGAGGATCCAGCGAGCTGATCATACAGGTCGTTGATCCTGGGAAGCGGATATTTGTTCTTGATTGTGACCAAATTGACA
>NW_021270054.1:0-983 GCF_002162155.2 Triticum dicoccoides
CTATTCGAATAGATTAACTTCCCTGCAGGGGTGCACCACATAACCCAACACGCTTGATCCCATTTGGCCGGACACACTTTCCTGGGTCATGCCCGGCCGCGAAAGATCAACACGTCGCAGCCCCACCTAGGCAAAACAGAGAGGCCAGCACGCCGGTCTAAACCTAAGCGCACAGGGGTCTGGGCCCATCGCCCATAGCACACCTGCACGTTGCGAGGGCGGCCGGAAGCAGACCTAGCCTAGCAGGCGTTCCAGTCCAATCCGGCGCGCGCCGCTCCGTCGCTGACGTCTGAAGTGCTTCGGCTGATACCACGACGTCGGGATACCCATAACTACTCCCACGTAGATGGTTAGTGCGTATAGGCTCGTAGCCAACTCAGATCAAATACCAAGATCTCGTTAAGCGTGTTAAATATCCGTGAACGCCGAACAGGGCCAGGCCCACCTGTCTCCTAGGTGGTCTCAACCTGCCCTGTCGCTCCGCCACAAAGTAACAGTCGGGGGCCGTCGGGAACCCAGGCCCACCTCTACCGGGATGGAGCCACCTGTCCTTTCAGCCCCCTCATCAGAATCACTTGCGGGTACTCATCGAGCTGACCCGACTTTAGTCACCATCTGTATAGTATGTATGTATGTATAGTATATACCCGTGATCACCTCCCGAGTGATCACGTCCCAATAGTATAGCAAGGCAGACTGACAAGAATGTAGGGCCAATGATGATAAACTAGCATCCTATACTAAGTATTTAGGATTGCAGGTAAGGTATCAACAGATGTAGCAACAATGTCAGGCTATGCATCAGAATAGGATTAACGGAAAGCAGTAACATGCTACACTACTCTAATGCAAGCAATATAGAGGAGAATAGGAGATATCTGGTGATCAAGGGGGGGGGCTTGCCTGGTTGCTCTGGCAAGAAGGAGGGGTCGTCAACTCCGTAGTCGAACTGGGCAGCAGCAGCGTCGGTCTCGTAGTCTACC
>NW_021270055.1:0-1312 GCF_002162155.2 Triticum dicoccoides
CCGATGTCACACCCTAGCTAGTCATGCATTAGAGTGTTGCATCATGTTTACTCTTTCATCAGAAACTTGAAATGGGGATCTGTGAAACCCTCAGAATCATTTTGAAAATGACCCAAATAAAAATTTCTCCAAAAGGGTCCAAGAAAATGCTCATGTTGCTCTCTGAAAATATTGGACAGAGATAAAAATCAAACCAATATTTTTAGTGGCTCATGGACATTTATTTTGGGCATTTGGAATTAATGCATAAATATTTGCATTGGAAATATATTTCTATATATATTAATATATGTCCAAATATTATGCCAATTATAAAGGAGCTCTGGAATAATATATCTAGCCCCTGCAAAAATTGGCATAAGTTAAATAAATGATTTAATACATTATTTAAATCAAAACAAATGTCAGAAATTAGAAAACAGAAAAAAAATAAAAGGGAGAAGCTTACCTGGGCTCCTCCCTGTGCAGCCCAGCCAGCTGGCCGGCCCAGCCAGCAGGCGGCCCAGCCCGTCTCCCTCCTCTGTCGTCTTCGTCCCGACAGAGGGAGGGGAGTGTGGCCGGCGCGCGCGCGCCACCGCGCCACGCCACCTCTCTCCCTGCCTGCCTGCCCTCCCCTCCTCGCCTCGATGCCCCTGGACGACGCCACGCCTCCCCCCTGCTCTCTCTCACTCGCCCTCGGCTCTTCCCTCCTCTCCCTCGCTCTCTCTCTCTCACACAACCGAACACCACCGTCGCCGCCGTTCGCCATAGCAGCCGTCTCCGGCCACCCCTCGCTTCCCCCGACTAGCTCAGAAGCTCCGCCACAACCCCCTCTTCCTCCCCACCGCTCCACAGGCCTCCGGAAGCCCTGCATCGCCGCCACGTCGCCGTTCCCCTCTTCGGGCTCCGACCATCATCGCCGTCGAATTCGCCGTCTCCAGCGCATCTCCGAGCCCGCTTCGACGCCCACTGCAACCGCGGTGAGCCCCCGAGTCGTTTCCCCCTTCTCTCCTGGTCTCTTTCGACCTCTAGGCCTTAGCCCCACCTTGGCCGAGAGCTCCACGCCGCCGGCGATGTCGCCGTCGTGGCCACGGTCACCGTAGCGCCCAACCGAGCACACTATCGTGCTCCACGCCTCACTAGGAGCACGCAGCACGCACCAACGCCTCCCCAAACACCCTGCAACGCCGACTCCGACCGCACCCGAACTCCGGCGGCCGCAGCCGAGCTCGCCGCCGTCGACTCCGGCCACCCCAGGCCCAGCCACGGCCACCGTTCGACGCGCGGGAGCAAGAGCTCTCCAACGAGCCCAAGAACGGCCTCGCCCGTGCCC
>NW_021270056.1:0-2341 GCF_002162155.2 Triticum dicoccoides
CCAAAAAACATTTATAGGTACATAAGTATCTATTTAATCAGAGAAACACCCAAAAAATTCCAAGATTCAACCTCTAGCTAGGAACGGTCATTCCCGCCGTTTTGACCGCATTTTGAAACGGGCATAAAATATTCAAAAAAAATCAAAAAATTGGGAAACCTTCGCATTATGTCATCATATGTGGCCAAGTTCCTAAGAAAAATAACAAACTTGTAATACGGCAATTATTTTAAAAAAGTGTTCTCAGAAACGAGCTATCACGTGTGGAGATCAATGGCTTTCTAAGCCAAATGATCAATCTTATGGCCACATTCATGGCATAGTTTGTTCAAATGATCTCATATTGTGCACAAGGGTGCATATTGGAATGGCAAACAATGTTGCCTAAGGAAGTTTTCATTTTCCTTGGACGAAAAAACCATTTTCCATTTTTCGAGTGCCCAAAAGGAGGTTTTTCTGTGAAGGAACTACCAAATAATTGTTGCAAAATTGGACCGAATCATTTTTATAAAATACTAGGACATATTTAATGCACAATTGACAAAATGGTTGGGTGTAAATTTTTTTGATCCACCTCTCGTGAAAAAGACAAATTTCCGCCGATTCAGCTGGAAGCGGGTCAAATTTGAACTGCAGCTGCCTCATAGTTTGCTATTTATTTTTTCCAAAAATCATTTCTAGTTACATAAGGACCTATTTAATCATAAATACATGGTTTGGTGGCGATACGTCGAGGTTTGGGCAGTGGCCGAGGGCCTCAACTCTAGAGAGCGTAAACTCGCATGCCCGTCGCGTGGTCACCGCGTGACCGTAATGTTTCCATGTGTTCTGGGTGGCTTAGGCATGTCTAGTGGGTTGGGCACTCCCCAGGTTGGTGCTAGGAAGAAAATTACAACATAAGATTCTCACGGGAAGACTGATCGATGCTCAAACATGAATCAGCAGCCAAGTGTTTGATTAGCGGTACGGGAAATGCACATGGCCAATGGGCGTGAGTTTTGGCTGAGGATGATCATCTACTAAGGAGAATGTCTTCACAAATGTTTAGCTCAAAAGGAGGATCCTAGGTGGTACTTGCTTTGCAAAGTACCACGCTGGACAAAAATATGAATGTTGAAGCTGGGCTCAAAATAATGAATGGATTGAGCTACAATTTTGTGGAGGATGGTTATTTGGGCATAGGAAAGCATTGTAGAAAATTGATACCATTTGGACATGCCAAAGTAGTACTTCCTTCACAATGCTCTTCTATGGACAGAAACTTGGGAAAACTAGTGAGAGAGATTGGATGAATGAAATGAGCTCAAAATTGGTGTAGGTAAGTTACTTAGGTATGGTCATGCGCTGGTCAATTTTCAGATCATTTGGGTAAGCCTAGCTAGTACTTACTTCACAAAGCTTCTCTCGAGGTAGAAACTTTGGAAATTTCCTGAGAAAGATTTACTAGGAAAATTGAGCTGAATATTATCATGTGGCAATGATTTGGGTATGGAAGAGTGCCTGAAAAGTTTGATGGTAATAGGAGGGGTCTATATAACACTTGCTTTGCAACGTGTCAATTTGGCCATAAAATATAAATTGAACCTGGGCTCACATAGATGACTTGACTGAGCTGTAATTTGGAGGAGGGTGATAATTTGGGCATATGAAGAAACTGTATAAATTTCATGTCATTTAGAGATATAAAAAAGGTATTTCCTTCACAATGCTTCTAGGTGGACAAAAACTTTGGAAATTTGCCGAGGAAGATTTGCTAGGCAAATGGAGCTGAATTTTGTCATGCGGTAATGATTTGGATAGGAAAGAGTGCCCAAAAATTCGTAGGGCAATCAAGAATATATAAATAGCACTTCCTTCATATAATGTTGTTGTGAACATAATAGGAAAATGAATATTGTTGAATTAGTTTTGAACTAGGCAAGGAAGGATTTTTACATATTTGATGAAGATATGACCCAAAGAATTTATGAGATTTTTTTGGGAATTTTGGGAATGATAGAAATATAGGTTGCTTCACAACCTAGGGCAAAAACTGCCACATGGACATGACACATAGGCAAAACTGATGAGATGGCGCCCAGTCATCATAACCCACCACAATCTACAAGGTTATGACCATCTATATTGGTCATTAACAACTAGAAATAAGGCAGCGGACTAGCACTGTTTGCTTTGTGACCATTTTGTGTAAGAAAATTACGACCTTTCTGACCAAAATGGTCGCAATGGTTTAGGGTTTAAAGCCCCCTGAACAGCTTTTGACCAATTGGTCTAAAATGGTCATAAATTTATGACCAATTCTTCGAGGGTCACTGACAGAAGGTCATAAGTTGACATATTT
>NW_021270057.1:0-10080 GCF_002162155.2 Triticum dicoccoides
GGGGGGCACCGAAACCCTAACCCCCTCCCCACGTCGCCACTCCCCTCCCTCCCGATCCGATTTGGATCGGGATCGATCCCGCGCTCCTGACGCCTCCCATCGCCACACCCACCGCGCCTCCATCCTCCTCCGCGACGCCACCTCGCCGGCCCAGCACCTCCCGGCCTCCTCCTCCCTCTCTCGGTTGGATCTGGACCGGGGCAAACCCCCCGACCCCGTCGCCCGTCGCCGCGACGACCTCGCCCGGAGAACGCCGCCTCACCGGAGCCCCTCCCCCGCCGGCCTGCTTCCCCGCACCTCTCCCCTGGCGGGTCACAGCTGTTGTTCGCCGGCAAGGCAACCACCGCCCCTGGTCTTCTCCTCCACCTTCCGTTCGTCTCCAAGCGCGCCCGAGCCTCCTCGTCAAGTTTCCGGCCAGCGTGACCGCAATAGCCAACAAGCCTGCACCCGCGACGAGCAGAGGAGCTCACACCAGAGCCCTCCTCCTTGCGGCCATGGCGTTCGCCGTGGCTGCAGGGCGCCCCTCCACCGGGTCCCGCTCGCCCAAGCCGCCTCCTTGCCGGAGAGGGAAGGATCCCGGAGGCCCCGTCACGGATCCGGCCTCCCTCGCCTTGCTCCCCTCGCCGGAGTCCCCTCGTCGACCGGCGCCCCCTCCTCCGACACCGTCGGCCGCAGCCGCTAACCTCGTCGTCGATCCGCTCGGCCCCAACATCCTCCGGCTCCATCGAGCACCCTACCGCTTCCGCTGTGAGCCTCCGGCCCTCCACGGCCTTTTCCCTCTCCTCCTCGTGCCCTCCAGTGCCGGTTGTCGCTAGCTCCGCCGTAGTCGCCGCCTTCCATTGCCACCGGCGCTGTTTCGGCCGCCCCTAGCTTCAGACGAAGGCACCCTCGATGCGACGCCTCACGCTTATCCATTTGGCACCCGGGGCTGCCCCTTTTGGTCGCCAGAGCCACTGGCTCCGCGCGGCGCCGCCGTTCACTGAACTCGCCGTCGGGCACACACACGCGCACACACGTCTGGCAGTGGGTTGACCCACTGACGTGTGGGCCCGCCCGGATTAACCACCTAATTAGAACCTAATAAAACTGTTTAGTTGAGTAACTGAAAATGACATGTGGACCCATTTCATTTAAAAGCCTGTTGAAAAATATCTATGTCAATGACATGTGCCCCCCCCCACTTAATCTGTTAAATTAATTAAATTGTTGATTTACCTTGTCTCTATGACTGCCGGGTCCCACCAGCCAGTTTGACCAGTCAACGTTGACCTAGTCAACTGCTAACTGGACTATTGACTTTGACCCTGACCCCACCCGTCATACACTGTGGCTAGCACTGCATTATGTGGCAAAAGTATTACTAGTTAAAGTTGGAATATAAATAAATCCATAAATTGAATAAACCTTTGAAAATTAATATAAAATAAATCATAGCTTGTATGGAAAAACTTTGTACATGAAAGTTGCTCAGAACGACGAGACAAATCCGGATACGCAGTCCGTTCGTCCGCCACGCACCCCTAACATATCAAACTCGCAACTTTCCCCCTCCGGCTCCTCTGCCCGAAAACACGAAACACCGGGGATATTTTCCCGGATGTTTCCCCCTTCACCGGTATCGCCCATCCCTACGTTAGGTCACCCCTAGCACAACGTATTGCCACGTCTTGCTTTGTGTTACATTTGATTGCTCCGTTATTTATTGTGTTCCCCTCCATTACTCCTTTCCGGTAGACTCCGAGACCGATGCTGATGCCCCTGTGGTCGACTATGTCACTGACGACCCCTCTCTCTTGCCAGAGCAACCAGGCAAGCCCCCCCCCCCTTGATCACCAGATATCGCCTATTCTACTCTATACTGCTTGCATTAGAGTAGTGTAGCATGTTACTGCTTTCCGATATTCCTATCCTGATGCATAGCCTGTCCTTGCTACTACTGTTGTTACCATTACCTGCTATCCTACTGCTTAGTATAGGATGCTAGTGTTCCATCAGTGGCCCTACACTCTTGTCCGTCTGCCATGCTATACTACTGGGCCGTGATCACTTCGGGAGGTGATCACGGGCATATACTATATACTTTACACAGTTACATTACCTGTGATACTGTTCGGAGATGGGGGCTGAAGGGGCAGGTGGCTCCATCCAGGTAGTGGTGGGCCTGAGTTCTCGATGGCCCCCGACTGTTACTTTGTGGCGGAGCGACAGGGCAGGTTGAGACCACCTAGGAGACAGGTGGGCCTGACCTTGTTCGGCATTCGCGGATACTTAACACGCTTAACGAGATCTTGGTATTTGATCTGAGTCTGGCTACGAGCCTATACGCACTAACCATCTACGCGGGAGTAGTTATGGGTATCCCAACGTCGTGGTATCAGCCGAAGCACTTCGTGACGTCAGCGACTGAGCGGCGCGCGCCGGGTTGGACTGCGTTAACGCAACTTCCTTTGTAATGGAGGTTGCTAGGTCTGCTCACCGGCCGCGTACGCAACGTGCAGGTGTGCTCAGGGCGATGGGCCCAGACCCCTGCGCGCTTAGGTTTAGACCGGCGTGATGGCCTCTCCGTTGAGCCTAGGTGGGGCTGCGACGTATTGATCTTCCGAGGCCGGGCATGACCCAGGAAAGTGTTTCCGGCCAAATGGGATCGAGCGTGTTGGGTTATGTGGTGCACCCCTGCAGGGAAGTTAATCTATTCGAATAGCCGTGATCTTCGGTAACAGGACGACTTGGAGTTGTACCTTGACCTTATGACAACTAGAACCGGATACTTAATAAAACACACCCTTCCAAGTGCCAGATACAACCCGGTGATCGCTTTTCTACAGGGCGACGAGGAGAGGATCGCCGGGTAGGATTATGCTATGCGATGCTACTGGAGATGCTACTTGGAGATGCTACTTGGAGATGCTATTTGGGGGACTTCAGTCTACTCTCTTCTACATGCTGCAAGACGGAGGCTGCCAGAAGCGTAGTCTTCGACAGGATTAGCTATCCCCCTCTTATTCTGGCATTCTGCAGTTCAGTCCACTGGTATGGCCCTTTACACATATACCCATGCATATGTAGTGTAGCTCCTTGCTTGCGAGTACTTTGGATGAGTACTCACGGTTGCTTTTCTCCCTCTTTTCCCTCTTTCCCTTCTACCTGGTTGTCGCAACCAGATGCTGGAGCCCTGGAGCCAGACGCCACCGTCGACGATGATTCCTACTACACCGGAGGTGCCTACTACTACGTGCAGCCCGCTGACGATGACCAGGAGTAGTTTAGGAGGATCCCAGGCAGGAGGCCTGCACCTCTTTCGATCTGTATCCCAGTTTGTGCTAGCCTTCTTAAGGCAAACTTGTTTAACTTATGTCTGTACTCAGATATTGTTGCTTCCGCTGACTCGTCTATGATCGAGCACTTGTATTCGAGCCCTCGAGGCCCCTGGCTTGTATTATGATGCTTGTATGACTTATTTTATTTGTAGAGTTGTGTTGTGATATCTTCCCGTGAGTCCCTGATCTTGATCGTACACATTTGCGTGCATGATTAGTGTACGATTGAATCGGGGGCGTCACATCAATTGAGGCCATACAATACTAATTGAATTTTTGATGGCAGTTAGGCGTGGTGTGATATGAAGTACGGTGAAAGCTTGATGTGTGAAACATTTAATATAGTGTGATTAAGATGTATATGAATTAGTAGTTTGGAATGCAATTTGATGATCAGTGAATTAACTTGGATGACACAATCATTTGAAATCCTTTCAAGTTGAGGATTGGTGCCGCTGCTCCAGGACTCACTATAGAGCGGCTAGATTGGTGCATGCTAATGTCCAAGGTCCCTCCCATGTATGCGCAAGGAGATTATTTCCATAGCATGATTATTATCCTTCCAAATAGTTCTTCTCTTGTCGCAGTACAATGGTCCACGCGAAGATACAAAGGCGTACGCTGAATGGCTCAGGAGAGACCGTCACTTCTCTGATATACCCGTCCAGATTTTGCCACCATTAAGCCGGCATGCTTTTCATCGGCTCAAACTGCGGTACAAAGTATTACTTGTTCAGGTAAGCAATTCCTATTCTTAGCTGCATAGGAAACAAAGTTCAGTACATTCACACATGTAGAGGGTGATCTTCTCAATCTACTAAATGATAACCATCCAAGTTACTGGCTACATGTCAAGATAATAATTGAATATATGTTGTCCCTGAGTTCTACTCATAAGTCTAAATGGTGAAAAAACATAGGAACGGACATGTGACTATCCAAGAGTTAAGAAGATAATAACCGTCATACTGTGTACAAAATTTCATCTCAAAACCTCGTATTTCTTACAACTCATGCGACAAATTCATCCTTGAGCTTCTTTTGATAATATGCATGGAGGCAAGCCTCCTAGCTCTTTTTACAAGTTAAATGGTGGAATTAACTTGGTTATCCTTGGATTTCTGTTGAAACTAGTGTGCTTTCTACCCCCATTGTGCTCTTAATTTGTTTTCTAATAATGTTGGGCCAAGGCCTTTGACTAAACTAGTCGGCTAAAACTCTAAAAGTAAGTTTAACCAATATCTGCGCTGTAAATTTCATGAACGACATGTAGTTCAGAGAGGAATTCTTGAGGAGTTTACATGCTTCATAACTATCGCTCTTTCTCTGTTCAAGATGTTGAAAGTGCAAGGTTACACATCAAATACATGAACTGTGGCCATGAAAGTGTCATATAGACTATGAGTCTACAACAATGTTTTCATAAAGTGTCCTGTTCTTGCTTGATAATGATCGATCTTGCTCTGTTTAAGATATGATAAGAAAGTGTCCAGTTAAAAAAATGCTGAAACTGCAAGGTCACACACTGAAGACATGGGCTTCCGTAACAAAGCGTCATATTTAGTTCAAGTGCACAACAATCTTTTCAAGTGTTATCTTGTGCGACAGTTATGCAGTCATTTCATCATTGAAGCATTGATTTTTTTTGGTAGGCTCAAGAAAACATTTTCCGGTGACGTGATAACATTTGACCCTGCATGCATGACCAATTTGTATGCCATGCCTTTTGGCTTATTTATTGGTGTGAATAATCATTTCCAGAGTTTGATACTTGCTGGAACGCTTGTCCATTATGAAACTGCAGAGAATGACGGGTGACTCTGCGTGCAAAATATACTTACATGTAAGATAGTCATTATGTTGCTGTTGTTGGCAGGGTAGTATTGATGTCCTTATATAATATAATTGCGGGGGTGACTGATGGATGCTGATTTTTTGTGATTCGACAGACCAGAAACCGAGCTATGGAACTGGCGATCGAGAGCATAATGCCGGATATTACACACCGAGGATGACGCTGAGCCCACACATTTTCATGGTAGCAACGAAGATGGTTTCGATACATTGGTGGCAAATGACATCGTCTCGGTGAGGCCAAGCAGGGTGGAAGAGCCACGGGTAGCTATGACATGAAGTGCAGCAAGCGGTTCAGATGGTACGTGCCTTCATGATGGTCGTGATGACCATGTTTTCCTAATGAATACTTTACAATTGGATTTTCTATATTAATGTTTTGAATTGTGGGTGCTGCTCCGCACAGATATGGAACTGACATAGCTCAAGGAGCAGACGATATCAGCAGTAGGCCATGCGGGAGAACTGAGCGTCGCAGGTGCGAGCCTGGACACACATTTAGAGCTTCATCAGGTTAGTTCAAAAGAAAAAAAATATGAGGCTCTGGTCGATAGTTGTGCATTTGTATGAAAGCATGCCGTACTAACAATGTTGTGTCACTGACATGGGCAGAGGTTGGAGGGGGCTCAAGCCAAGAAGGGCGAGGTATTGGTGGAAATGTTGAAGGTGCACATATTTTTCGTAAAGTTTAATAATTCAGCATGGGGTAACGGGTGGCTGGGTGGGTGTTTTTTCGCATGCGTGGTAAAGCGCTGGGTAAGCCTCTGTGGCATATCTTGTTATTAAGCGGCACATTCTAATAGCAATATTTGATAAGCACCTCAGTCATAAATGTGGGGAAATCCTGATTAGAGTTATGATGATTCTTTATAGTTCTATCGGCAGAAGAGTACATTTTCAAATAGTATTGCTTCTTGGATGTACTGCTAAACTTGTGCTGACTCAGTTTTGTGTCTCGGCAGTGCACCCAAACGTCCCAGGAGAGCATGGAATGAACACACTGCCACGCGGAAGTGAGCATTCCCAGACAGAAAATGTTGGGGATTAAAGGGCGAGGAGTAAGTCAAGTTTTCACATTTGTAATGAGACAGACACTCCACATAAGTATGGACGTATGCTGACCATCTTTTACCGCTGCCATCTCCTGTTGGTGCTCTCACAGGCACATGCAGGGTATCTAGCCGGATGGCTAGGAATTGGGTTGAGGGTTGAAGTGAAAGGGGAGATGGGTGATAAGTTTCCAAAAAGGTTGGGCTTAAACACGATGAACCTAATGTTAGGAATGTGCTTCATTTCTAAAACAAGATGCTGGGCTGCAAAAAGATCGGACCTTGACAAGTAAGTAAATTGGTAAGGCTTGTCCCTGTCTTAAATTAACGTATGGCCACACAACGACATAACAAATAAATGTGGGGTCATTGTTCACGGGATATGGTCCAAACTCATGACATAAACCTTGCTCATTGTCCAGGCACTGAATTTCAAATTCAGTTTGTGCAGCATTGGAAGTTGTAGCATTCCACCAAAACTGATGCTTGTGACAAGCCATCGCTTAAATTCATCAAAGGACTGAATAACTTCTACGGCATGCTTAACAGAGATACGTCAGCCGCCGTCTCCCCCTCATAGTTGCCTTCGTCAGACATATGCTTCCTGTAAGAAATTAAACATTTAGATTGAACAATATGTAAAGCATGGATTGAAAAGATAGCTGTGCGTCTAGCTTAGAAGGTTGCAGAAAAATTGTTCACCGAGTTTTTGAATGCAGGGGAAAATCGTTGATTGACCAGAATACATGATTGACGTTTCCGCATGGGTTGATATTTGTGAATTAATTAGTTAGACCCGCTAGTGTACACCCAGCAAGAGGATAAATGGTTAAATAATTAATTATATCTGGCGGTGCTAAATAGATGGTAGAGCATGAGATCTTACTTTTGATGAGAACTTTAATTAGTACTCCCTCCGTTCCAAAATATATGACTCAACTTTGTACTAACTTTAGTTCAAAGTTGGGTCATCTATTTTGGAACGGAGGGAGTAGATCTGATAGAATACAGTTTTGCGTACTGGAAGCAGAGCGACGGTAATGAACAGATGATTTGAGTAGAAAGAACCTTGTCCCACCAAACCAATATAACCAGAACAAAACCATAAGAGTATAGATCATGGATGTAGATCAGGTGGGGACGGTGTTTCTGGTCAGCCGATGTAGTCGACTGAAGCAAGAATCAACAGTGATTCCGGCGAGCAGCCTGGAAGTGTTCTTCCCGGCCTGGCAGCAGCTGGTGTGTGGATCTTCAAGTCAGCGGAGATGCTGAAGGTCTGAGGAGGTAGTGAATGGATAGAGTGATCGATGTGCACTGTACATCGGGTGGGGACGGGCTGCTGATGAGACACAGTCAAATAGAGTTGCTGCTGTGGACAGTGGCTGTTAGTGGGGTAAGGCTTGAGCCGTGGCTCATAACTTGGGCAACCGTCTGAGTCGTGGGGGGCGGGACGTCGACAGTGGCATTAAATGTGACAGGTAGGTGGACCCTAGCCTAGACACAGCTCAAATATACAAATCAAAATACATAGGAATATACATAGAGCATTGCCAATCTTAGCGCGACCAGACGGCTGAGATATGGGGTGCATCTGAGCTCGAGCTCAGAATAGCACTTTCCGCCTCTAAGTAGGTTTCAGACTCCTGTAGGAATCTAAATAGGATTTGGACTCCTGTAAGGAAACCAGTGAGCGGAGCCTGTCCTTTCCTTCGTCGATACGGTCCGACGGCTACGTTTGTTTTGGCAATTAAAAATATACTAGCAAACAAATCCGTGCGTTACAACGGGAAAGAAAATAACACACGTTCTTAACCCAATAACCATGACTCAAGACCTTAATAGGCTCGCGTCTTTTAGTTTCACATGGCATCACATTTTTATTTCCTCTGTACTCACACACTCGCTCGAAAAAAAAGCCCGTGCATTGCAACGGGAAAGAAAATAACACACACTCTTAACCCAATAACCATGACTCAAGACATTAATAGGCCCACGTCTTTTAGTTTCACATGGCATCACATTTGTGTTGCCGACAGTGACCTCTGTGCTCACACAATGAAAACACGTTTGAATGTGGTTAGTCTTAATGTCTCTCTATTTTTCGCGCGCGCACGTGCGCACACTCGCTTGGAATAAGATAAAAAGTATATTTTTTTCCCGCAAGGTTTTTCATAGTTGTGTATGCATGGTTCTTGATATTTTTTTCTCTCGCTCTGGTTTTAATAGATGTTTATTTGCAATTCGAATCACCGACGATACAAAAAAACAGAACGTACACTATATACTCCCTCCGTTCCTTGATATAAGGCGTATAGATTTTTAAGAAAAAGTCCGAAATATAAGGTGTATTGTGTTGCACCACTCGTTTGGATAACTTTTTTGGGATTTTATTACATTTCCTTATACTAGGCAAGCTCCTCTATTTTCTCATGCCAATTAGTCAGGTGTAATCTAGCCCAAAACTTGTGAAATTTTCCCTCCACGTGTGTTCTTTAATTTCCGCGTCAAAAACTATATACCCTATATTTAGGACCGGAGGGAGTATTAAGTTTGCACCAAAAATTATATTTTAGAAATATTTAACAGCTAAAAATAACTTCATATTTAGATTCTACATATTTTTCTAATCAAGTTTCATATATAACATGTTACAATCTATGTTACGGTTTAAAATATATGAATAATTTTATTTTACATAAACTGTAGATTGATTAACCAAAACGTCAAGGGGTTTTCTGTTAAAACTAAAAAAACGTTTCGACTGACTTAAATATGGACGGCGGGTTGATTGTCTAAAACGCCAGGGGGTTTTCTGAGAAAATGAGAAAAACAGTTAGCTTGTAACTTAAACGTGTACTGCGGGTTGATTTATAGAAAACTGAAGGGTTTATTTGTAAAATGGCATGACGGACGACCAGAAACAGTGTGTGCTTTATTAGTAGGTAAGATATATATGGCCCGGCCGGCCAGCAAGCGTACGTTCGATTTGCTAAAATGGACAAAAGCCCCGGCCGGCCAGCAAGTGTACGTCACGTTCGATTTGCTAAAACAGACAAAAGCCTCATAAGGGACGACATAAAGCGAAACCAAACCAAGAATATCTATTCCCTTTAATAGTAGGTATAGATTAGTTCATCGTTCCTGATTCAGCCTATTATGAATAAATATGTTTGCAATGACATTTAGAGATTATAGTTGCTTATGCCATGCTTAATTAGCTAGGAGTTTATAATGGTTTATCTTATATGCCAACATGCTATTAAAATGATTGTGATGTGGTATAGTAGGGTGGTATCCTCCTTTGAACAATTCGAGTGAATCAACTTGGCACATGTTCACACATGTAGTTAAAACAAATCAACATAGCCTTCATGATATTTATGTTCATGGTGGATTATATCTTATTCATGCTTGCACTCAATGTTTATTAATTTTAATGCATGTTCATGACTGTTGTCGCTCTCTAGCTGGTCGCTTTTCAGTCTTTTGCTAGCCTTCACTTGTACTAAGTGGAAATACTGCTTGTGCATCCAATCCCTTAAACCCCAAAGTTATTCTATATGAGTTCACCATATCTTCCTATATGCGATATCTACCTGCCGTTCCAAGTAAATTTGTATGTGCCAAACTCTAAACCTTTAAATGAAATTCTGTTTTGTATGTAGCTCATGTATCAACTAGAGTTATCTGTATCTTCCATGCTAGGCGGGTTATTCTCAAAAGGGGTGGACTCCGCTCCTCACTCACGAGAAAATGGCTGGTCACCGGGATGCCGAGTCCCATGCTTTAAGCAAATAAAATCGAAATAACTGCAAACAAAACTCCCCCGGGATTGTTGTTAGTTGGAAGCACTCATTGTT
>NW_021270057.1:11417-12545 GCF_002162155.2 Triticum dicoccoides
GTGAGTAATTCCATCATAGGCTTTCTGGACGGTGATGGGTTGGATGAGATTTATCATGTAATCGAGTTAGTTTTGTTAGGGTTTGATCCCTAGTATCCACTATGTTCTGAGATTGATGTTGCTATGACTTTGCTATGCTTAATGCTTGTCAGTAGGTCCCGAGTGCCATGATTTCAGATCTGAACATATTATGTTTTCATGAATATAAGTGAGTTCTTGATCCTATCTTGCAAGTCTATAGTCACCTACTATGTGTTATGATCCGGCAACCCCGAAGTGACAATAATCGGGACCACTCCCGGTGATGACCATAGTTTGAGGAGTTCATGTATTCACTATGTGTTAATGCTTCGGTCCGGTACTCTATTAAAAGGAGGCCTTAATATCCCTTAGTTTCCGCTAGGACCCCGCTGCCACGGGAGGGTAGGACAAAAGATGTCATGCAAGTTCTTTTCCATAAGCATGTATGACTATATTCGGAATATATGCCTACATTACATTGATGAATTGAAGCTAGTTCTGTGTCACCCTATGTTATGACTGTTACATGATGAACCGCATCCGACATAATTATCCATCACCGATCCAATGCCTACGAGCTTTTCACATATTGCTCTTTGCTTAGTTACTTTACCGTTGCCACTGTTACAATCACTACAAAACTGCTACTGTTACTTTTGCCACTGCTACCGTTACTATCATACTACTTTGCTACTAAATACTTTGCTGCAGATTAAGTTATTCAGGTGTGGTTGAATTGACAACTCAACTGCTAATACTTGAGAATATTCCTTGGCTCCCCTTGTGTCGAATCAATAAATTTGGGTTGAATACTCTACCCTCGAAAACTGTTGCGATCCCCTATACTTGTGGGTTATCAACAGACTCCCTTCTTCATGGTCTATGGGGCTGAAGCCGTGCTGCCGAATGACTTGCTTCACAATGCACCCAGAGTAGAACTCTTCTCAGAAGATGAAGCAGAACAAACTCGACAAGATGTTGTTGATCTTCTGGAAGAAGAAAGAGAGATGGTTTTGATCCGGTCGAGCATTTATCAGCAAGACCTCCGTCGATTTCCATGCAAGAAACGTGAGAGGTCGAGCATTTCAGGAAGGAGACCTTGTGCTC
>NW_021270057.1:13836-17634 GCF_002162155.2 Triticum dicoccoides
GAGTGAAGAGCAATCCTCTCACTCGAGGGCTTAGGTGCAGTTCCGTACTCGCCTAAGTTTAAGAAATCCTACCGAGTGATGAGCAATCCTCTCACTCAGGGGCTTAGCTGTAGTCTCGTACTCGCCTAAGTTTAAAACACACTCCAAGTAAAGAGCAATCCTCTCGCTCGGGGACCTGGCCACACGCTCCAAGCTGCGCCATAAGTATAACGTACGCTCCATCCCGATCCGCAAGGACGACGAGGTGTAGGTCGTCTGCGACCCTCTCCTTAGAGCTGCGTCATAAGTACAATGTACGCTCCATCCTGATCCGCAAGGACGACGAGGTACAGGTCGTCTACAAACCTCTCCTCAAAGCTGCATCACAAGTACAAGTATCTGTTCCTAGTGAAGAGACGAGTTCCACTCGGAATCCAAGGATTTGGAAGCAGTAAAGTCAAAGCAACCATATTCGAAGAAGAACCAAGTTCAGATAAATCTCATAAGGTCCAGAACCGGAGATAAAAGTGCTGAGGCATCAAGCCCGAAAGAGTTTAACGGTTACAAAATCACTCGGCATTCCAAGGAAAATTTAATAAAAATTTGTTCACTCCACGGGAGGAGGGCTGGCAGGCTCTATGAACTCATCCAAGTCGATCCCGTCTGCAATACGGGTGGCTGCTTTGATGAAGGTCTCCATGAAGGAATGGAAGTCAAGCTTCTTAGTATTGGCCACCTTGAGCGCTGCTAGTTTCTCTTCCTTGGCCTCCTTGCAATGGACGCGAACCAGAGACAGAGCCACATCAGCACCACAACGGGCGGATGATTTCTTCCATTCCTGCACTCGACCAGGGATCTCATTAAGTCGAGTCATCAGAGACTCGAGATCATTCTGAGATGTCACCCTTGGCCAGAGCGCCGTGTCAATCCACGACACTGCCACCTTCAGTCGTGCAAGGTAGTCCATGGCGCTGGCAAGACGAGATTCCAGTCGGAGCACATTCATGGCAGTTTCATCTTTAACCGGGGAGTTGATGGGGTCTAAGTTCGTCTCAATGCGCCCAGTCTCTTCCTCGAAGTTTTGGCAGAATTCTATACACACAGCAAAGTGGTGAGTCGACAGCTATATAACGAGTCGACAAATTGCAAACCAGTTGGACAAAGAAAGGTACCTTCTGTTGGGGAACGTAGTAATTTCAAAAAAATTCCTACGCACACGCAAGATCATGGTGATGCATAGCAACGAGAGGGGAGAGTGTTGTCCACGTACCCTCGTAGACCGATAGCGGAAGCGTTATGACAACGCAATTGATGTAGTCGTACGTCTTCACGGCTCGACCGATCAAGCACCGAAACTACGACACCTCCGAGTTCTTGCACACATTCAGCTCGATGACGATCCCCGGACTCCGATCCAGCAAAGTGTCGGGAAAGAGTTCCGTCAGCACGACGGCATGGTGACGATCTTGATGTTCTACCGTCGCAGGACTTCGCCTAAGCACCGCTACGATATGACCGATGTGGAATATGGTGGAAGGGGGCACCGCACACGGTTAAGGAACGATCACGAAGATCAACTTGTGTTTCTTGGGGTGCCCCCTTGCCCCCGTATATAAAGGAGGGAGGGGGGAGGTGCAGCCGTCCCCTAGGGGTGCGCCTGGAGGAGTCCTACTCCCTCCGGGAGTAGGACTCCCCCCTCTTGCCTTGTTGGAGAAGGAAAGGGGAAGGGGGAAAGAGGAAAGGGGGGCGCCGCCCCCCCTTCCTTGTCCTATTCGGACTAGGGGGGAGGGGGCGCGCGGCCTGCCCTGGCCGGCCCTCCTCTTCTCCCTTAGGGCCCATGTAGGCCCATTAACCCCCCCCCCCGGGGGGGGGGGTTCCGGTAACCCCCCGGTACTCCGGTAAAATCCCAATTTCACCCAGAATGATTCCGATATCCAAATATAGGCTTCCAATATATCAATCTTTATGTCTCGACCGTTTAGAGACTCCTCGTCATGTCCGTGATCACATCTGGGACTCCGAACAACCTTCGGTACATCAAAACATATAAACTCATAATGAAACTGTCATCGTAACGTTAAGCGTGCGGACCCTATGGGTTCGAGAACAATGTAGACATGACCGAGACACGTCTCCGGTCAATAACCAATAGCGGAACTTGGATGCTCATATTGGCTCCCACATATTCTACGAAGATCTTTATTGGTCAGACCGCATAACAACATACGTTATTCCCTTTGTCATCGGTATGTTACTTGCCCGAGATTCGATTGTCGGTATCTCAATACCTAGTTCAATATCGTTACCGTCAAGTCTCTTTACTTGTTCCGTAATACATCATTCCGCAACTAACTCATTAGTTGCATCGCTTGCAAGGCTTAAGTGATGTGCATTACCGAGAGGGCCCAGAGATACCTCTCCGACAATCGGAGTGACAAATCCTAATCTCAAAATACGCCAACCCAACATGTACCTTTGGAGACACCTGTAGAGCTCCTTTATAATCTCCCAGTTACGTTGTGACGTTTGGTAGCACACAAAGTGTTCCTCCGGTAAACGGGAGTTGCATAATCTCATAGTCATGGGAACATGTATAAGTCATGAAGAAAGCAATAGCAACATACTAAACGATCAAGTGCTAAGCTAACGGAATGGGTCAAGTCAATCACATCATTCTCCTAATGATGTGATCCCGTTAATCAAATGACAACTCATGTCTATGGTTAGGAAACATAACCATCTTTGATCAACGAGCTAGTCAAGTAGAGGCATACTAGTGACACTCTGTTTGTCTATGTATTCACACAAGTATTATGTTTCCGGTTAATACAATTCTAGCATGAATAATAAACATTTATCATGATATAAGGAAATAAATAATAACTTTATTATTGCCTCTAGGGCATATTTCCTTCAGTCTCCCACTTGCACTAGAGTCAATAATCTAGATTACACAGTAATGATTCTAACACCCATGGAGTCTTGGTGCTGATCATGTTTTGCTCGTGGAAGAGGCTTAGTCAACGGGTCTGCAACATTCAGATCCGTATGTATCTTGCAAATCTCTATGTCTCCCACCTGGACTAGATCTCGGATGGAATTGAAGCATCTCTTGATGTGCTTGGTTCTCTTGTGAAATCTGGATTCCTTTGCCAAGGCAATTGCACCAGTATTGTCACAAAAGATTTTCATTGGACCCGATGCACTAGGTATGACACCTAGATCGGATATGAACTCCTTCATCCAGACTCCTTCGTTTGCTGCTTCCAAAGTAGCTATGTACTCCGCTTCACATGTAGATCCCGCAACGACGCTTTGTTTAGAACTGCACCAACTGACAGCTCCACCGTTTAATGTAAACACGTATCCGTTTTGCGATTTAGAATCGTCCGGATTAGTGTCAAAACTTGCATCAATGTAACCATTTACGATGAGCTCTTTGTCACCTCCATATACGAGAAACATATCCTTAGTCCTTTTCAGGTACTTCAGGATGTTCTTGACCGTTGTCCAGTGATCCACTCCTGGATTACTTTGGTACCTCCCTGCTAGACTTATAGCAAGGCACACATCAGGTCTGGTACATAGCATTGCATACATGATAGAGCCTATGGCAGAAGCATAGGGAACATCTTTCATTTTCTCTCTATCTTCTGCAGTGGTCGGGCATTGAGTCTTACTCAACTTCACACCTTGTAACACAGGCAAGAACCCTTTCTTTGCTTGATCCATTTTGAACTTCTTCAAAACTTTGTCAAGGTATGTGCTTTGTGAAAGTCCAATTAAGTGTCTTGATCTATCTCTATAGATCTTAATGCC
>NW_021270057.1:17644-18832 GCF_002162155.2 Triticum dicoccoides
AGTAAGAGACATCATAGATCGCACCATATCAAGTAAAGTACGATTACGACGTTCGGACACACCATGTGGTGTTCCGGGTGGCGTGAGTTGCGAAACTATTCCGCATTGTTTCAAATGTACACCAAACTCGTAACTCAAATATTCTCCTCCACGATCAGATCGTAGAAACTTTATTTTCTTGTTACAATGATTTTCAACTTCACTCTGAAATTTTTTGAACTTTTCAAATGTTTCAGACTTATGTTTCATTAAGTAGATATACCCATATCTGCTTAAGTCATCTGTGAAGGTGAGAAAATAACGATATCCGCCACGAGCTTCAACATTCATCGGACCACATACATCTGTATGTATGATTTCCAACAAATCTGTTGCTCTCTCCATAGTTCCGGAGAACGGCGTTTTGGTCATCTTGCCCATAAGGCATGGTTCGCAAGTACCAAGTGATTCATAATCAAGTGGTTCCAAAAGTCCATCAGTATGGAGTTTCTTCATGCGCTTTACACTGATATGACCTAAACGGCAGTGCCACAAATAAGTTGCACTATCATTATCAACTCTGCATCTTTTGGCTTCAACATTATGAATATGTGTGTCACTACTATCGAGATTCAATAAGAATAGACCACTCTTCAAGGGTGCATGTCCATAAAAGATATTACTCATATAAATAGAACAACCATTATTCTCTGATTTAAATGAATAACCGTCTCGCATCAAACAAGATCCAGATATAATGTTCATGCTTAACGCTGGCACCAAATAAAAATTATTTAGGTCTAAAACTAATCCCGAAGGTAGATATAGAGGTAGTGTGCCGACCGCGATCACATCGACTTTGAAACCATTTCCCACGCGCATCGTCACCTTGTCCTTAGCCAATCTTCGCTTAATCCGTAGTCCCTGTTTCGAGTTGCAAATATTAGCAACAGATTCAGTATCAAATACCCAGGTGCTACTGCGAGCATTATTAAGGTACACATCAATAACATGTATATCACATATACCTTTGTTCACCTTGCCATCCTTCTTATCCGCCAAATACTTGGCGCAGTTCCGCTTCTAGTGACCAGTCTGCTTGCAGTAGAAGCACTCAGTTTCAGGCTTAGGTCTAGACTTGGGTTTCTTCTCCTGAGCAGCAACTTGCTTGCTGTTCTTCTTGAAGTTCCCCTTCTTCTTCCCTTTGCC
>NW_021270057.1:18842-46411 GCF_002162155.2 Triticum dicoccoides
TTTTTCTTGAAACTAGTGGTCTTTTTGACCATCAACACTTGATGCTCCTTCTTGATTTCTACCTCCGCAACTTTTAGTATTGCGAAGAGCTCGGGAATTGTTTTTTCCATCCCTTGCATATTATAGTTCATCACGAAGCTCTTGTAGCTTGGTGGCAGTGATCGGAGAATTCTGTCAATGACGCTATCATCCGGAAGATTAACTCTCAGTTGAATCAAGTGATTATTATACCCAGACATTTTGAGTATATGCTCACTGACAGAACTATTCTCCTCCATCTTGCAGCTATAGAACTTAGTGGAGACTTCATATCTCTCAATCTGGGCATTTGATTGAAATATTAATTTCAACTCCTGGAACATCTCATATGCCCCATGACGTTCAAAACGTCATTGAAGACCTGGTTCTAAGCCGTAAAGCATGGCACACTGAACTATTGAGTAGTCATCAGCTTTGCTCTGCCAGACGTTCATAACATCTGGTGTTGCTCCAGCAGTAGGCCTGGCACCCAGCGGTGCTTCCAGGACATAATTCTTCTGTGCAGCAATGAGGATAATCCTCAAGTTACGGACCCAGTCCGTGTAATTGCTACCATCATCTTTCAACTTTGCTTTCTCAAGGAACGCATTAAAATTCAACGGAACAACAACACGGGCCATCCATCTACAATCAAACATAAACAAGCAAGATACTATCAGGTACTAAGTTCATGATAAATTTAAATTCAATTAATCATATTACTAAAGAACTCCCACTTAGATAGACATCCCTCTAATCCTCTAAGTGATTACGTGATCCATATCAACTACACCATGTCCGATCATCACGTGAGATGGAGTAGTTTCAGCGGTGAACATCAATATGTTGATTATATCTACTATATGATTCACGCTCGACCTTTCGGTCTCCATGTTCCGAGGCCATATCTGTTATATGCTAGGCTCGTCAAGTTTAACCTGAGTATTCCGCGTGTGCAACTGTTTTGCACCCGTTGTATTTGAACGTAGAGCCTATCACACCCGATCATCACGTGGTGTCTCAGCACGAAGAACTTTCGCAATGGTGCATACTCAGGGAGAACACTTTTACTATGATAATTTAGTGAGGGATCATCTTATAATGCTACCGTCAATCAAACCAAGATAAGATGCATAAAAGATGAACATCACATGCAATCAATATAAGTGATATGATATGGCCATCATCATCTTGTGCTTGTGATCTCCATCTTCGAAACACCGTCATGATCACCATCGTCACCGGCGCGACACCTTGATATCCATCGTAGCATCGTTGTCGTCTCGCCAATCTTATGCTTCTACGACTATCGCTACCGCTTAGTGATAAAGTAAAGCATTACAGGGCGATTGCATTGCATACAATAAAGTGACAACCATTTGGCTCCTGCCAGTTGCTGATAACTCAGTCACAAAACATCATCATCTCATACAATAAAATATAGCATCATGTCTTGACCATATCACATCACAACATGCCCTGCAAAAACAAGTTAGACGTCCTCTACTTTGTTGTTGCAAGTTTTACGTGACTGCTACGGGCTTAGCAAGAACTGTTCTTACCTACGCATCAAAACCACAACGATAGTTTGTCAAGTTGGTGCTGTTTTAACCTTCGCAAGGACCGGGCATAGCCACACTCGGTTCAACTAAAGTTGGAGAAACTGACACCCGCCAGCCACCTGTGTGCAAAGCACGTCGGTAGAACCAGTCTCGCGTAAGCGTACGCGTAATGTTGGTCCGGGCCGCTTCATCCAACAATACTGCCGAACCAAAGTATGACATGCTGGTAAGCAGTATGACTTATATCGCCCACAACTCACTTGTGTTCTACTCGTGCATATGAATCTACACATAAAACCTGGCTCGGATGCCACTGTTGGGGAACGTAGTAATTTCAAAAAAATTCCTACGCACACGCAAGATCATGGTGATGCATAACAACGAGAGGGGAGAGTGTTGTCCACGTACCCTCGTAGACCGATAGCAGAAGCGTTATGACAACACAGTTGATGTAGTCGTGCGTCTTCACGGCCCGACCGATCAAGCACCGAAACTACGGCACCTCCGAGTTCTTGCACACGTTCAGCTCGATGACGATCCCCGGACTCCGATCCAGCAAAGTGTCGGGGAAGAGTTCCGTCAGCACGACGGCATGGTGACGATATTGATGTTCTACCGTCGCAGGACTTCGCCTAAGCACCGCTACAATATGATCGAGGTGGAATATGGTGGAAGGGGGCACCGCACACGGTTAAGGAACGATCATGAAGATAAACTTGTGTGTCTTGGGGTGCCCCCTTGCCCCCGTATATAAAGGAGGGAGGGAGGAGGTGCGGCCGACCCCTAGGGGTGCGCTTGGAGGAGTCCTACTCCCACCGGGAGTAGGACTCCCCCCCTCTTGCCTTGTTGGAGAAGGAAAGGGGAAGGGGGAAAGAGGAAAGGGGGGCGCCCCCCCCCCTTCCTTGTCCTATTCGGACTAGGGGGGAGGGGGCACGCGGCCTGCCCTAGCCGGCCCTCCTCTTCTCCCTTAGGGCCCATGTAGGCCCATTAACCCCCGGGGGGGTTCCGGTAACCCCCCGGTACTCCGGTAAAATCCCGATTTCACCCGGAATGATTCCGATATCCAAATATAGGCTTCCAATATATCAATATTTATGTCTCGACCATTTCGAGACTCCTTGTCATGTCCGTGATCACATCCAGGACTTCGAACAACCTTCGGTACATCAAAACATATAAAATCATAATGAAACTGTCATCGTAACGTTAAGCGTGCGGACCCTACGGGTTCGAGAACAATGTAGACATGACCGAGACACGTCTCCGGTCAATAACCAATAGCAGAACCTGGATGCTCATATTGGCTCCCACATATTCTACGAAGATCTTTATCTGTCAGACCGCATAACAACATACGTTGTTCCCTTTGTCATCAGTATGTTACTTGCCCGAGATTCGATCGTCGGTATCTCAATACCTAGTTCAATCTCGTTACCGGCAAGTCTCTTTACTCGTTCCGTAATACATCATCTCGCAACTAACTCATTAGTTGCATTGCTTGCAAGGCTTAAGTGATGTGCATTACCGAGAGGGCCCAGAAATACCCCAACCCAACATGTACCTTTGGAGACACCTGTAGAGCTCCTTTATAATCACCCAGTTACATTGTGACGTTTAGTAGCACACAAAATGTTCCTCCGGTAAACGGGAGTTGCATAATCTCATAGTCATAGGAACATGTATAAGTCATGAAGAAAGCAATAGCAACATACTAAACGATCAAGTGCTAAGCTAACGGAATGGGTCAAGTCAATCACATCATTCTCCTAATGATGTGATTCCGTTAATCAAATGACAACTCATGTCTATGGTTAGGAAACATAACCATCTTTGATCAATGAGCTAGTCAAGTAGAGGCATACTAGTGACACTCTGTTTGTCTATGTATTCACACAAGTATTATGTTTCCGATTAATACAATTCTAGCATGAATAATAAACATTTATCATGATATAAGGAAATAAATAATAACTTTATTGTTGCCTCTAGGGCATATTTCCTTCACCTTCCAGCATAAGGAACAACTTCTTGGCGAGTCCCCCCAGATAAACTTCCAGCTCGTCCTTCTTCCGAGTGAGATCTCCAACTTTGTCAGTCAGAGTCACCTTGTCTTTCTTCAGCTGCACGACTTCCTTGTTGGCTTCACTGATGGCAGTCTTTAGTCTGGTGTTTTCTTCTTCCAACTTTCCGACTGAAGTCAGCTTCTTGTCGGCAAGTTCGGTTTTCTCCCGTGTTGTCTTATGCGCAGCAGCGAGGTCGAGGTCCTTCTACTCCAATGTCCGCTTCATTTTCTCTAAAGAAATAACATTCTTCAGTCGAGCTTGGAGTTGTCTATTTTCATTACACACATCTGTTCTATTGGAGTCACTCGGTTCAAAAGGCGAAAAGTAAAGCTGGCAAAGCAAACAGTCGACAAGTAGTTACCTCCCATAGCAGTTGCTTCATCTTTAGCCTTCTGCAGATTTTGCTTAGCCAGTTCTAGATCAAGATTGAGCTGAATTTGTTTCTGCTCCAAGTCAGCGAACTGGACTCCGAAGTCACAAGATTTCTGCAGTCAATGAATAAGACACGTCAGTCGACTGGGACAAAGATCAATTGCTTCCGAGCGAAAAAGATACAAGTTTAGGTCATTACAACAAAAGAGTTCTAAGACTACTGCCGAATCGAACATTCAACAGTAGTCCGGGGACTACACCCAGTGGGTGCACTTGGCGTGCCCACACTGGTTTGGTTCTCCACTCGACGTGGTTAAAAAAAGAGTGACAATACTTGTTCTCAGACCACCGCCGACTGCCCGCAGTCGACCGCGGTCTCGGGGACTACACTCAGTGGGTGCACTTGGCGTGCCCCCACTGGTCCGGATCCCACTCGGCACGACTAGACTAGACTGAGTGGAAGAGCTGTAAAGAGATATTTTTGATAAAGACCCACGCCGAATCAAACATTTGACGGCGGTCTCGGGGACTACACCCAGTGGGTGCACTCTGCGTGCCCCCACTGATCCAAAAATACACTTGACACGGCCTGGTCGACTCAAGTGAGAGATTTATACAGCAAAATTTTAAACACCTAGTGGGTGTACAGATGCAAGGTGCAGACCCATGATAGATGCACATTAAAGGTTTCAAAACACTCATCCACGAACATCTTACGAATAATAAAGCAGTAGTTTTAAAGTACCATATCCTAGCAGAACAAGAGTCAAGCCGAAGATCAGTCGGAAGTTAACTAACATGGACGTTAGCCTGGAGGGCTAAGCTGGCATCATAAGCAGCTTGGCTGGCCTCACTCACCACCTTCATTTGTTCCATCATAAGGCCTGCCTGGCGTGTGGCTTCCTTAGAAGCGCTTACCTGGTCCTTTGGGGCAGGATGGGCAGCGAAGAGTGAAGCTAGTGGAACAGTCGAAGCTGTCAAAGGATCTGAGGCATGAGGTTGCACGGACGAAGCAGGGACTTGAGCAGTCGACGCCGAAGGACGAGCAGTCGACACAGGAGGGGCAAAAGAAACGGACGCCCAAGCCGGATCTCCGAATCGCTGGATCACTGATTCTGGCACTGATGTCGACTGGGGCACCTTGCTGGCTGGCACCATCTTGCTCGAAGTCCTGCTTTTCCCCCCTGTGGTCTTCTGGGGCACAGCTTCTTCATCATATGGTAATTCAATGACGTGTTGCAGTGCTGCAAAAAATTTGATCATAATGGTTCAGTCGACCGACAGTTCAATCGACAAGATAAGACAAATTTACAGAGTCATGCCCGCTTTAGAAGTGGTTGCATCTTCAGTTTCCTCATCATCTCCATCCTTGTAAATGTCCATGGAAGTCCTAGAAGTAGAGCACTACAAGTTTCAGAACTCACTCGGTCAGGAAGAAGAATGAATCAGCAACAAGTATAAGAGTCCCTGAGCAAAGAGTGGAAACAAAGCGCTTACGCAGAAGCAACGGGAACGTTAACTTTGATCTTAGGCAAGGCCTTCTGAGGCTTTGAAGGTGCAACCTTGAGCTGTTTCGGAGCTTTTTCAGTCAGAACGGGAGAAGACGTCCGAGTGCGCTTCGAAGTCTGCATACTCGGCACAACCGCTTTCCCAGGGACACCTGCTGGGTTGTGGGTCTGCTTGGAGCGTCTCTCGGAGCAAGGTGGAGAGTCGACCTCCTCGCCGCTGCTCGAGTCCTCACTTTCTTCCCCGTCTCCGTCATCAGATTTCCAGTCGGCGCTGTCACCGCCGCTCACCTCTCCTTCATGGTCTTGCTCTCCATTGGGCATTAAGTACATCTTAGTATAGATCTGCGAGGCAAAGAATTGAACAAGTATCAGTCAGGTTCAAAGACAGTTACAAATCAGAACAAAAGACACTCGGCAATAAAGGTCAAACATTGTCTGGTTCATTAGAGGAGTCGAGTGGTTGAATTCTCCTGGACCCCCTGGGGTTGTCTTTGTTACCTATGATACCCTGCAGCCACTGCTCCACCGTCTCCTCGGTGAGTTCCTCCGGGTGAATCCGAGTGGTGTCGTCAATGCCCGAGTACATCCACATAGGATGAGCACAAGCCTGGAGTGGCTGGATGCGTCGACTGAGAAACACCTCCAGCAAATCCATGCCGGTCACACCATCACGGACTAATTGGACTACTCGTTCAACCAACATGTTCACCTCTGTTTTCTTTGCTGGAGTCACTTTCAAGGAAGAGGGCTGCTGGACCCACTCCATGGTAAAGGGAGGAAGACCAGTCGACTGCCCAGGAGTCGGTTGGTCCTTACAGTAAAACCAGGTCGACTCCCACCCTCTAACTGAATCGGGAAGAGTCATGGCTGAAAAAAATGCTCCTACCTCTCATCTGAATCCCTAGACCTCCGCACATCTGAATCACGTGTGTCCTCTCATCACTCGGATTAGCCTTTTTCACAGACTGGGAATGGCAAGTGAAGATGTGTTTGAAGAGACCCCAATGCGGCCGACAACCCAGGAAATTCTTGTTGGGGAACGTAGCAGAAATTCAAAATTTTCCTACGTGTCACCAAGATCTATCTATGGAGAAACCAGCAACGAGGGGAAGGAGAGTGCATCTACATACCCTTGTAGATCGCTAAGCGGAAGCATTCAAGAGAACGGGGTTGAAGGAGTCGTACTCGTCATGATCCAAATCACCGGAGATCCTAGTGCCGAACGGACGGCACCTCCGCGTTCAACACACGTACAGCCCGGCGACGTCTCACATGCCTTGATCCAGCAAGGAGAGAGGGAGAGGTTGAGGAAGACTCCATCCAGCAGCAGCACAACGGCATGGTGGTGGTGGAGGAGCGTGGCAATCCTGCAGGGCTTCGCCAAGCACCTGCGGGAGAGGAGGAGGTGTCACGGGAGGGAGGGAGGCGCCAGGGTTTCAGGTGCGGCTGCCCTCCCACCCCTCCACTATGTATAGGGGCAAGGGAGAGGGGGGCGCAGCCTTGGCCCTTCCTCCAAGGAAGGGTGCGGCTAGGGAGGAGTACATCCTCCCCAAGGCACCTAGGAGGTGCCTTCCCCCTTTATGACTCTCCCTTTCCCTTATCTCTTGGCGCATGGCCCTCTTGGGGCTGGTTCCCTTGGCCCATATAGGCCAAGGCACACACCCCTACAGCCCATGTGGCCCACCCGGGGCAGGTGGACCCCTGGTGGACCCCCGGACCCCTTTCGGCACTCCCGGTACAATACCGATAATGCGCGAAACTTTTCCGGTGACCAAAACAAGACTTCCCATATATAAATCTTTACCTCCGGACCATTTCGGAACTCCTCGTGACGTCCGGGATCTCATCCGGGACTCCGAACAACATTCGGTAACCACATACAAACTTCCTTTATAACCCTAGCGTCATCGAACCTTAAGTGTGTAGACCCTACGGGTTCGGGAACCATGCAGACATGACCGAGACGTTCTCCGGTCAATAACCAACAGCGGGATTTGGATACCCATGTTGGCTCCCACATGTTCCACGATGATCTCATCGGATGAACCACGATGTCAAGGACTCAATCGATCCCATATACAATTCCCTTTGTCTAGCGGTATTGCACTTGCCCGAGATTCGATCGTCGGTATACCGATACCTTGTTCAATCTCGTTACCGGCAAGTCTCTTTACTCGTTCCGTAACACATCATCCCGTGATCAACCCCTTGGTCACATTGTGCACATTATGATGATGTCCTACCGAGTGGGCCCAGAGATACCTCTCTGTTTACACGGAGTGACAAATCCCAGTCTCGATTCGTGCCAACCCAACAGACACTTTCGGAGATACCTGTAGTGCACATTTATAGCCACCCAGTTATGTTGTGACGTTTGGTACACCCAAAGTATTCCTACGATATCCGGGAGTTGCACAATCTCATGGTCTAAGGAAAAGATTCTTGACATTAGAGAAGCTTTAGCATACGAACTACACGATCTTTGTGCTAGGCTTAGGATTGGGTCTTATCCATCACATCATTCTGCGAATGATGTGATCCCGTTATCAACGACATCCAATGTCCATGGTCAGGAAATCGTAACCATCTATTGATCAATGAGCTAGTCAACTAGAGGCTTACTAGGGACATGGTGTTGTCTATGTACCCACACATGTATCTGAGTTTCCTTTCAATACAATTATAGCATGGATAATAAACGATTATCATGAACAAGGAAATATAATAATAACTAATTTATTATTGCCTCTAGGGCATATTTCCAACAGTCTCCCACTTGCACTAGAGTCAATAACCTAGTTCACATCGCCATGTGATTAACACTGATAGGTCACATCACCATGTGACCAACATCCAAAGAGTTTACTAGTGTCTAAACTAGTTCACATCACCATGTGATTAAGTCTCAATGAGTTCTGGGGTTTGATCATGTTTTGCTTGCGAGAGAGGTTTTAGTCAACGGGTCTACAACATTCAGATCCGTATGTACTTTGCAATTCTCTATGTCATATTGTAAATGCTGCTTCCACGCTCCACTTGAAGCTATTCCAAATGGTTGCTCCACTATACGTATCCGGTTTGCTACTCAGAGTCATTCGGATAGGTGTTAAAGCTTGCATCGACGTAACCCTTTACGCCGAACTCTTTATCACCTCCATAATCGAGAAACATGTCCTTCATTTACTCCATGGACAATTTTGACCGCTGTCCAATGATCCATTCCTGGATCATTCTTTGTACCCCTTGACTGACTCATGGCAAGGCACACTTTCGGTGCGGTACACAACATAGCATACTATAGAGCCTACGTCTGAAGCATAGGGGACGACATTCGTCCTTTCTCTCTCTTCTGCCGTGGTCGAGCTTTAACTCTTAACTTCATACCTTACAACTCAGGCAAGAACTCCTTCTTTGACTGGTCCATCTTGAACACCTTCAAGATCATGTCAAGGTATATGCTCATTTGAAAGTACCATTTAGTGTTTTTTGATCTATCCTCATAGATCTTGATGCTCAATGTTCAAGCAGCTTATTCCAGGTTTTCCATTGAAAAACACTTTTCAAATAACCCTATATGCTTTCTAGAAATTCTACATCATTTCTGATCAACAATATACTCATCAGAAATTCTATAGTGCTCCCACTCACTTCTTTGGAAATACAAGTTTCTCATAAACTTTGTATAAACCCAAAAAATTTGATCATCTTATCAAAGTGCATATTCCAACTCCGAGATGCTTACTCCACTCCATGGAAGGATCGCTGGAGCTAGCATACCATTTAGCATCCTTAGGATCGACAAAACCTTTCTGATTGTATCACATACAACCTTTCCTTACGAAAACTGGTAAGGAAACTCGTTTTGACATCCATCTGCCAGATTTCATAAATTATGCAGTAACTGCTAATCCAATTCCAACAGACTCTTAGCATCGCTACGAGTGAGAAAGCCTCACCGTAGTCAACTCCTTGAACTTGTCGGAAATCATCTTTAACGACAAGTCGAGCTTTCTTAATGGTGATACTTACCATCATTGTCTGTCTTCCTTTTAAAATCCATCTTTACCCAACGGCCTTACGACCATCAAGTATTCTTCCAAAGTCATGGATCCTCTCTAGGATTTTATGGCCTCTAACCATTTGTCGGAATTTGGGCCCACCATCGCTTCTCCATAGCTCGTAGGTTCATTGTTTGTCTAGCAACATGACCTTCAAGACAGGATTACTGTACCACTCTGAAGTAGTACGCATCCTTGTCACCCTACGAGGTATGGTAGTGACTTGATCCGAAGTTTCATGATCACTATCATAAGCTTCTACTTCAATTGGTGTAGGTGCCACAGGAACAACTTCTTGTGCCCTGCTACACACTAGTTGTAGTGACGGTTCAATAACCATATCATGTCTCCACCATCCTCCCACTCAACTTTTCGAGACAAATTTTTCCTCGAGAAAGGACCCGATTCAAGAAACAATCTCTATTGCTTTCGGATCTAAATTAGGAGGTATACCCAACTGTTTTGGGTGTCCTATGAAGATGCATTTTATCTGCTTTGGGTTCGAGCTTATCAACCTGAAACTTTTTCACATAAGCGTCGCAGCCCCAAACTTTCAAGAAACGACAGCTTAGGTTTCTCTAAAACATAGTTCAAACGGTGTCGTCTCAACGGAATTACGCGGTGCCCTATTAAACTGAGTGTGGTTGTCTCTAATGCCTAACCCATGAACGATAGTGGTAATTCGATAAGAGACATCATGGTACGCACCATATCCAATAGGGTGCAACTATGATGTTCGGACACACCATCACACTATGGTGTTCCAGGCGGTATTAATTGTGAAACAATTTCCACAATGTCTTAATTGCGTGCCAAAGCTCGTAACTCAGATACTCATCTCTATGATCATATCATAGACATTTTATCCTCTTGTCACAATGATCTTCAACTTCACTCTGAAATTACTTGAACCATTCAATAATTCAGACTTGTGTTTCATCAAGTAAATATACTCAACATCTACTCGAATCATCTGTGAAGTAAGAACGTAGCGATATTCACTGCATGCCTCAGCACTCATTGGACTGCACACATCAAAATGTGTTACTTCCAACAAGTTGCTATCTTGTTCCATCTTACTGAAAATGAGGTTTTTCAGTCATCTTGCCCATGTGGTATGATTTGCATATCTCAAGTGATTCAAAATCAAGTGAGTCCAAATGATCCATCTGCATGGAGTTTCTTCATGCGTATACACCAATAGACATGGTTCGCATGTCTCAAACTTTTCAAAAACGAGTGAGTCCAAAGATCCATCAACATGGAGCTTCTTCATGCATTTTATACCAATATGACTTACATGGCAGTGCCACAAGTAAGTGGTACTATCATTACTATCTTATATCTTTTGGCATGAAAATGTGTATCACTACGATCGAGATTCAATAAACCATTCCTTTAGGTGCAAGACCATTGAAGGTATTATTCAAATAAATAGAGTAAACATTATTCTCCTTAAATGAATAACCGTATTGCCATAGACATAATCCAATCATGTCTATGCTCAACGCAAACACCAAATGACAGTTATTCAGGTTTAATACTAATCTTGATGGTAGAGGGAGCGTGCGATGTTTGATCACATCAAACTTGGAAACACTTCCAACACATATCGTCAGCTCACCTTTAGCTAGTCTCCATTTATTCCGTAGCTTTTATTTTGAGTTACTAACACTTAGCAACCAAACCGGTATCTAATACCCTGGTGCTACTAGGAGTACTAGTAAAGTACACATTAACATAATGTATATCCAATATACTTCTATCGACCTTGCCAGCCTTCTTATCTACCAAGTATCTAGGGTAATTCTGCTCCAGTGGCTGTTCCCCTTATTACAGAAGCACTTAGTCTCGGGTTTGGGTTCAACCTTGGGTTTCTTCATTAGAGCAGCAACTGATTTGCTGTTTCATGAAGTATCCCTTCTTGCCCTTGCCCTTCTTGAAACTAGTGGTTTCACCAACCATCAACAATTGATGCTCCTTCTTGATTTCTACTTTCGCGGTGTCAAACATCACGAATACCTCAAGGATCATCATATCTATCCTTGATATGTTATAGTTCATCACGAAGCTCTAGCAGCTTGGTGGCAATGACTTTGGAGAAACATCACTATCTCATCTGGAAGATCAACTCCCACTCGATTCAAGTGATTGTTGCACTCAGACAATCTGAGCACAAGCTCAACGATTGAGCTTTTCTCCCTTAGTTTGCAGGCTAAGAAAATCGTCGGAGGTCTCATACCTCTTGACGTGGGCACGAGCCTGAAATCCCAATTTCAGCCCTCGAAACATCTCATATGTTCCGCGACGTTTCGAAAAACATCTTTGGTGCCTCAACTCTAAACCGTTTAACTGAACTATCACGTAGTTATCAAAACGTGTATGTCTGATGTTCGCAACATCCACAACCGACGTTTGGGGTTCTGCACACTGAGCGGTGCATTAAGGACATAAGCTTTCTATTGTCCGCATAATCGCTACTGTCAACTTTCAACTATATTTTCTCTAGGAACATATCTAAACAGTGGAACTAAAGCGCGAGCTTACGACATAATTTGCAAAGATCTTTCGACTATGTTCAGGATAATTAAGTTCATCTCATGAACTCCCACTCAGATAGACATCCCTCTAGTCATCTAAGTGATTACATGATCCGAGTCAACTAGGCCGTGTCCGATCATCACGTGAGACGGACTAGTCATCATCGGTGAACATCTTCATGTTGATCGTATCCACCATACGACTCATGCTCGACCTTTCGGTCTCTTGTGTTCCGAGGCCATGTCTGTACATGCTAGGCTCGTCAAGTTAACCTAAGTGTTTCACGTGTGTAAATCTGGCTTACACCCGTTGTATGTGAACGTAAGAATCTATCACACCCGATCATCACATGGTGCTTCGAAACGACGAACTTTCGCAACGGTGCACAATTAGGGGGACACTTTCTTGAAATTTTAATGAGGGATCATCTTATTTACTACCGTCTTCTAAGCAAATAATATGCATAAACATGATAAACATCACATGCAATCAAAAAGTGACATGATATGTCCAATATCATTTTGCTCCTTTTGATCTCCATCTTCGGGGCTCCATGATCATCATCGTCACCGGCATGACACCATGATCTCCATCATCATGATCTCCATCATCGTGTCTCCATGAAGTTGTCTCGCCAACTTATTACTTCTACCACTATGGCTACCGGTTAGCAATAAAGTAAAGTAATTACATGGCGTTGTTTAATGACACGCATGTCATACAATAAATAAAGACAACTCCTATGGCTCCTGCCGGTTGTCATACTCATCGACATGCAAGTCGTGATTCCTATTACAAGAACATGATCAATCTCATACATCACATATCATTCTTGGCCATATCACATCACATAGCATACCCTGCAAAAACAAGTTAGACGTCCTCTAATTGTTGTTTGCATGTTTTACGTGGCTGCTATGGGTTTCTAGCAAGAACATTTCTTACCTACGCAAAACCACAACGTGATATGCCAATTGCTATTTACCCTTCATAAGGACCCTTTTCATCGAATCCGTTCCGACTGAAGTGGGAGAGACTGGCACCCGCTAGCCACCTTATGCACCAAGTGCATGTCAGTCGGTGGAACCTGTCTCACGTAAGTGTACGTGTAAGGTCGGTCCGGGCCGCTTCATCCCACAATACCGTCGAAACAAGATTGGACTAGTAACAATAAGCATATTGAACAAAATCAACGCCCACAACTACTTTGTGTTCTACTCGTGCAAAGAATCTACGCATAGACCTAGCTCATGATGCCACTGTTGGGGAACGTAGCAGAAATTCAAAATTTTCCTACGTGTCACCAAGATCTATCTATGGAGAAACCAGCAACGAGGGGAAGGAGAGTGCATCTACATACCCTTGTAGATCGCTAAGCGGAAGCGTTCAAGAGAACGGGGTTGAAGGAGTCGTACTCGTCGTGATCCAAATCACCGGAGATCCTAGTGCCGAACGGACGACACCTCCGCGTTCAACACACATACAGCCCGGTGACGTCTCCCATGCCTTGATCCAGCAAGGAGAGAGGGAGAGGTTGAGGAAGACTCCATCCAGCAGCAGCACAACGGCGTGGTGGTGGTGGAGGAGCGTGGCAATCCTGCAGGGCTTCGCCAAGCACCTGCAAGAGAGGAGGAGGTGTCACGGGAGGGAGAGAGGCGCCAGGGCTTCAGGTGCGGCTGCCCTCCCACCCCTCCACTATATATAGGGTCAAGGGAGAGGGGGGGGCACAGCCTTGGCCCTTCCTCCAAGGAAGGGTGCGGCTAGGGAGGAGTCCATCCTCCCCAAGGCACCTAGGAGGTGCCTTCCCCCTTTATGACTCTCCCTTTCCCTTATCTCTTGGCGCATGGGCCTCTTGGGGCTGGTGCCCTTGGCCCATATAGGCCAAGGCGCACACCCCTACAGCCCATGTGGCCCACCCGGGGCAGGTGGACCCCTGGTGGACCCCCGGACCCCTTTCGGCACTCCCGGTACAATACCGATAATGCGCGAAACTTTTCCGGTGACCACAACAAGACTTCCCATATATAAATCTTTACCTCCGGACCATTCCGGAACTCCTCGTGACGTCCGGGATCTCATCCGGGACTCCGAACAACATTCGGTAACCACATACAAACTTCCTTTATAACCCTAGCGTCATCGAACCTTAAGTGTGTAGACCCTACGGGTTCGGGAACCATGCAGACATGACCGAGACGTTCTCTGGTCAATAACCAACAGCGGGATCTGAATACCCATGTTGGCTCCCACATGTTCCACGATGATCTCATCGAATGAACCACGATGTCAAGGACTCAATCAATCCCGATACAATTCCCTTTGTCTAGCGGTATTTCACTTGCCCGAGATTCGATCGTCGGTATACCGATACCTTGTTCAATCTCGTTACCGGCAAGTCTCTTTACTCGTTCCATAACACATCATCCCGTGATCAACCCCTTGGTCACATTGTGCACATTATGATGATGTCCTACCGAGTGGGCCCAGAGATACCTCTCCGTTTACACGGAGTGACAAATCCCAGTCTCGATTCGTGCCAACCCAACAGACACTTTCGGAGATACCTGTAGTGCACCTTTATAGCCACCCAGTTACGTTGTGACGTTTGGTACACCCAAAGCATTCCTACGATATCCGGGAGTTGCACAATCTCATGGTCTAAGGAAAAGATACTTGACATTAGAAAAGCTTTCGCATATGAACTACACGATCTTTGTGCTAGGCTTAGGATTGGGTCTTATCCATCACATCATTCTGCGAATGATGTGATCCCGTTATCAACGACATCCAATGTCCATGGTCAGGAAACCGTAACCATCTATTGATCAACGAGCTAGTCAACTAGAGGCTTACTAGGGACATGGTGTTGTCTATGTACCCACACATGTATCTGAGTTTCCTTTCAATACAATTATAGCATGGATAATAAACGATTATCATGAACAAGGAAATATAATAATAACTAATTTATTATTGCCTCTAGGGCATATTTCCAACAGTCTCCCACTTGCACTAGAGTCAATAATCTAGTTCACATCGCCATGTGATTAACACTGATAGGTCACATCACCATGTGACCAACATCCAAAGAGTTTACTAGTGTCTAAACTAGTTCACATCACCATGTGATTAAGTCTCAATGAGTTCTGGGGTTTGATCATGTTTTGCTTGTGAGAGAGGTTTTAGTCAACGGGTCTGCAACATTCATGTCCGTATGTACTTTGCAATTCTCTATGTCATATTGTAAATGCTGCTTCCACGCTCCACTTGAAGCTATTCCAAATGGTTGCTCCACTATACGTATCCGGTTTGCTACTCAGAGTCATTTAGATAGGTGTTAAAGCTTGCATCGACGTAACCCTTTACGCCGAACTCTTTATCACCTCCATAATCGAGAAACATGTCCTTTATTTACTCCAAGGACAATTTTGACCGCTGTCCAATGATCCATTCCTGGATCATTCTTTGTACCCCTTGACTGACTCATGGCAAGGCACACTTCCGGTGCGGTACACAACATAGCATACTATAGAGCCTACGTCTGAAGCATAGGGGACGACATTCGTCCTTTCTCTCTCTTCTGCCGTGGTCGAGCTTTAACTCTTAACTTCATACCTTACAACTCAGGCAAGAACTCCTTCTTTGACTGGTCCATCTTGAACACCTTCAAGATCATGTCAAGGTATATGCTCATTTGAAAGTACCATTTAGCGTTTTTTGATCTATCCTCATAGATCTTGATGCTCAATGTTCAAGCAGCTTATTCCAGGTTTTTCATTGAAAAATACTTTTCAAATAACCCTATATGCTTTCTAGAAATTCTACATCATTTCTGATCAACAATATACTCATCATAAATTCTATAGTGCTCCCACTCACTTCTTTGGAAATACAAGTTTCTCATAAACTTTGTATAAACCCAAATAATTTGATCATCTTATCAAAGTGCATATTCCAACTCCGAGATGCTTACTCCACTCCATGGAAGGATCGCTGGAGCTAGCATACCTTTTAGCATCCTTAGGATCGACAAAACCTTTCTGATTGTATCACATACAACCTTTCCTTATGAAAACTGGTAAGGAAACTCGTTTTGACATCCATCTGCCAGATTTCATAAATTATGCAGTAACTGCTAATCCAATTCCAACAGACTCTTAGCATCACTACGAGTGAGAAAGCCTCACCGTAGTCAACTTTTTGAACTTGTCGGAAATCATCTTTAATGACAAGTCGAGCTTTCTTAATGGTGATACTTACCATCATTGTCTGTCTTCCTTTTAAAATCCATCTTTACCCAACAGCCTTACGACCATCAAGTATTTCTTCCAAAGTCATGGATCCTCTCTCGGATTTTATGGCCTCTAACCATTTGTTGGAATTTGGTCCCACCATCGCTTCTCCATAGCTCGTAGGTTCATTGTTTGTCTAGCAACATGACCTTCAAGACAGCATTACTGTACCACTCTGAAGTAGTACGCATCCTTGTCACCCTACGAGGTACGGTAGTGACTTGATCCGAAGTTTCATGATCACTATCATAAGCTTCTACTTCAATTGGTGTAGGTGCCACAGGAACAACTTCCTGTGCCCTGCTACACACTAGTTGTAGTGACGGTTCAATAACCATATCAAGTCTCCACCATCCTCCCACTCAACTTTTCGAGACAAACTTTTCCTCGAGAAAGGACCCGATTCAAGAAACAATCCCTATTGCTTTCGGATCTAAATTAGGAGGTATACTCAACTGTTTTGGGTGTCCTATGAAGATGCATTTTATCCGCTTTGGGTTCGAGCTTATCAACCTGAAACTTTTTCACATAAGCGTCGCAGCCCCAAACTTTCAAGAAACGACAGATTAGGTTTCTCTAAACCATAGTTCAAATGGTGTCATCTCAACGGAATTATGCGGTGCCCTATTAAAGTGAGTGCGGTTGTCTCTAATGCCTAACCCATGAACGATAGTGGTAATTCGATAAGAGACATCATGGTACGCACCATATCCAATAGGGTGCAACTATGATGTTCGGACACACCATCACACTATGGTGTTCCAGGCGGTATTAATTGTGAAACAATTTCCACAATGTCTTAATTGCGTGCCAAAGCTCGTAACTCAGATACTCATCTCTATGATCATATCATAGACATTTTATCCTCTTGTCACAATGATCTTCAACTTCACTCTGAAATTACTTGAACCATTCAATAATTCAGACGGAACGGAGAAGACGTCCGAGTGCGCTTCGAAGTCTGCATACTCGGCACAACCGCTTTCCCAGGGACACCTGCTGGGTCGTGGGTCTGCTTGGAGCGTCTATCGGAGCGAGGTGGAGAGTCGACCTCCTCGCCGCTGCTCGAGTCCTCACTTTCTTCCTCGTCTCCGTCATCAGATTTCCAGTCGGCGCTGTCACCGCCACTCACCTCTCCTTCATGGTCTTGCTCTCCATTGGGCACTGAGTACATCTCAGTATAGATCTGCGAGGCAAAGAATTGAACAAGTATCAGTCAGGTTCAAAGACAGTTACAAATCAGAACAAAAGACACTCGGCAATAAAGGTCAAACCTTGTCTGGTTCATTAGAGGAGTCGAGTGGTTGAATTCTCCTGGACTCCCTGGGGTTGTCTTTGTTACCTATGATACCCTGCAGCCACTGCTCCACCATCTCCTCGGTGAGTTCGTCCGGGTGAATCCGAGTGGTGTCGTCAATGCCCGAGTACATCCACATAGGATGATCACGAGCCTGGAGTGGCTGGATGCGTCGACTGAGAAACACCTCCAGCAAATCCATGCCGGTCACACCATCACGGACTAATTGGACTACTCGTTCAACCAACATGTTCACCTCTGTTTTCTTTGCTGGAGTCACTTTCAAGGAAGAGGGCTGCTGGACCCACTCCATGGTAAAGGGAGGAAGACCAGTCGACTGACCAGGAGTCGGCTGGTCCTTACAGTAAAACCAGGTCGATTGCCACCCTCTAACTGAATCAGGAAGAGTCATGGCTGAAAAAATGCTCCTACCTCTCATCTGAATCCCTAGACCTCCGCACATCTGAATCACGTGTGTCCTCTCATCACTCGGATTAGCCTTTTTCACAGACTGGGAACGGCAAGTGAAGATGTGTTTGAAGAGACCCCAATGCGGCCGGCAACCCAGGAAATTCTCACACATGGACACAAATGCAGCGAGATATATGATGGTGTTGGGGGAAAAGTGATGAAGTTGGGCTCCGAAAAAGTTCAAGAAACCCCGGAAAAACGGGTGAGGGGGCAAAGAGAAACCGCGGTCAACATGGGTCGCGGGGAGGACACACTCACCCTCCTGCGGCTGCAGCTCGGTCTCGTTGCCCGGCAGCCTCCAAGATCTGTGGGTGATCAAGCCCCCTTCGACCAGATCCTCCAGATCCTCCTTCGAGAGCGTGGACCGGATCCAGTCGCCCTAGATCCAGCAGGGTGGCAGGTCAGCCCTTGATACGTCTCCAACGTATCTATAATTTTAGATTGTTCCATGCTATTATATTATCTGTTTTGGATGTTTAATGGGCTTTATTATACACTTCTATATTGTTTTCGGGACTAACCTACTAACCAAAGGCCTAGTGCAAATTGTTGTTTTTTTTGGGTATTTCAGTGTTTCGCAGAAAAGGAATATCAAACGGAATCCAAACGGAATGAGACCTTCGGGAGAGTTATTTTTGGAACAAACGCAATCCAGGAGACTTGCAGTAGACGTCAAGGAAGCAACGAGGCGGCCACGAGGCAGGGAGGCGTTCCCAGGGGGTAGGCGCGCCCCCCACCCTCGTGGGCCCCTCATGGCTCCACCGACCTCCTTCCTTCGCCTATATATACTCATATACCCTGAAAACATCCGAGAGCACCACGAAACCCTATTTCCACCGCCGGAACCTTCTGTACCCGTGAGATCCCATCTTGGGGCCTTTTCCGATGCTTCGTCGGAGGGGGAATCGATCACGGAGGGCTTCTACATCAACACCATAGCCTCTCCGATGATGTGTGAGTAGTTTACCACAAACCTTCGGGTCCATAGTTATTAGCTAGATCGCTTCTTCTCTCTCTTTGGATCTCAAAACAAAGTTCTCCTTGATTCTCTTGGAGATCTATTCGATGTAATTCTTTTTGCGGTGTGTTTGTCGAGATCCGATGAATTGTGGGTTTATGATCAAGATTATCTATGAATAATATTTGGTTCTTCTCTAAATTCTTATATGTATGATTTGTCATCTTTGCAAGTCTCTTCGAATTAGCAGTTTGGTTTGGCCTACTAGATTGATCTTTCTTGCAATGGGAGAAGTGCTTAGCTTTGGATTCAATCTTGCGGTGTCCTTTCCCGGTGACAGCAGGGGCGGCAAGGCACGTATTGTATTGTTGCCATCGAGGATAAAAAGATGGGCTTTATATCATATTGCTTGAGTTTATCCCTCTACATCATGTCATCTTGCCTACTGCGTTACTCTGTTCTTATGAACTTAATACTCTAGATGCATGTTGGATAGCGATCGATGTGTGGAGTAATAGTAGTAGATGCAGAATCGTTTCGGTCTATTTGTCGCGAACGTGATGCCTATATACATGATCATGCCTCGATATTCTCATAACTATACACTTTTCTATCAATTGCTCGAAAGTAATTTGTTCACCCACCGTAGAAATTGCTATCTTGAGAGAAGCCACTAGTGAAACCTATGGCCCCCGGGTCTATCTTCCATCATATTATTTTCCTATCAATTTACTATTTCTTCCGCCGTTTATTTTGCAATCTTTACTTTCCAATCTATATCATAAAAATACCAAAAATATTTATCTTATTATCTCTATCAGATCTCACTTTTGCAAGTGGACGTGAAGGGATTGACAACCCCTTTATCGCGTTGGTTGCAAGGTTCTTATTTGTTTGTGCAGGTACAAGGCGACTTGCGTGCAACCTCCTACTGGATTGATACCTTGGTTCTCAAAAACGGAGGGAAATACTTACGCTACTTTGTTGCATCACCCTTTCCTCTTCAAGGGAAAACCAATGCACTCAAGAGGTAGCATCCCTCGACGACGACCCCCCGACTCGTCTTCTTGCCTTTCGCTGCCGTTGTCGCCTTCTTCGCACGCTCCAGGGCCGCCGTCTTGTCCTTGCCCATTGCAGCAGACTGCGCATGGACGGGGCGGCGGTGTCGAAGGTGGAGGCGGGCATAGTGCAGAGGCAGAGGAGGAAGAAGGGGAATGGGGCGCACTGTGCATGATACATCGGCCCCGACACCTTATATCGGCCTGCTTCCAAGTGGTTGACTCGTGGGCCCAAGCAATCCTGTCAAATCCCACAACAGTCCCCCGCGTGGCACGTGGCAAAAAAGGTGGCGCAAAAATTGAGGCATCTCTGCTTAATCCGTTCCGTTTACTGCGGTGCCTTTCGTCCCACGCGCTTCCCCAAAATTTGAATGCCGTGAGATCCAAGAACCGCAGTGCAACCAATCGCGTCGAAGATTTCATACCACTCCAACACTCAAAGCATATCAGTATAAATTCACTCGACAAGCTCTGAATTGATCAAGGCGACTGAAAACGGAGTCGAAGGTTTTAGCATGGTTCATCAACCCAGGTAAAATGCCCCTGAAGCATAAAATTCGGGTCGGAATCATCTTCGACCATTTCTCCACTCGAACCCCGATGCATTCGGGGGCTAATGACGATGACATGTACCTAGGGTAGGGTAATAGGCCTGACCTAGACACCCTTCCCAGGGACACTGCCATGCAGTCAAAGGCATTCAAAGTATATCATCATCTACCAATTGAAATCGCCTCAAAGTGCAATCCACTCGACCAACAATTCCACTCAGATAACCCAATTCCATTCGACCAGGATGTAATCATTCGACCATACCAGAAACCACTCGGGGTACAGAAGATCTAGAGTCACTCAGGATGGCAACGGTCAGGCGTTCACTCCGTAGTCTTAATGATCATTCATATGACTTTATTATAGGCGTTACCAGTAATGCCTCATCTTAATGTACATTGAACCCCTTGTAACGTGGCTGGCTGGGGTCCTGGCGCACTCTATATAAGCCACCCCCCTCCACTAGCACAAGGGTTCGCACCCCCTGTAACTTCACGCATAATCCAATCGACTGAGCCTCCGGGCACCGAGACGTAGGGTTGTTACTTCCTCCGTGAAGGGCCTAAACTTGTAAACCTTGTGTGCACAACCTCATCATAGCTAGGATCTTTCCTCCTCTAACGTACCCCCTATTCTACTATCAGACTTACTCCCACGACACTAAGCACTCCTCCCACTGCAAGAAAAACCAATCTAGTGGGCCAAACCAAACCGATAGTTCGAAGAGAATTACAAAGATATCAAATCATGCATAAAAGAATTCAGAGAAGATTCAAATAATATTCATAGATAAGATGATCATAAATCCACAATTCATCAGATCTCGGCAAACACATCGCAAAAAAGTATTACATGGAATAGATCTCCAAGAACATCGAGGAGAACATGGTATTGAGAATCAAAGAGAGAGAAGAAGACATCTAGCTACTAGCTATGGACCCGTAGGTCTGTGGTAAACTACTCACGCTTCACCAGAAGGGCAATAGAGTTTATGTAGAAGCCCTCCGTGATCGAATCCCCCTCCGGCAGGGTGCCGGAAAAGGTCCCTAGATGGGATCTAACGGGTTCAGAAGGTTGCGGCGGTGGAAACGTGTTTTTGTTGATGCCTCTGGTGGTTTGGGGATATATGGGAATATATAGGTGAAAGAATTAGGTCAGGAGGTGCACGAGGGGCCCACAAGGGTGGGGGCGCGCCCTACCCCTGGGCGCACCCTTTGTCCTTTTGGCTGCCTCGTGGCTCCTCTGACTTCATATCCAAGTCTCCTGGTTGTCTTCTGGTCCAAGAAAAATCATCATGAAGGTTTTATTCGATTTGGACTCCTTTTGGTCCTTTTTGCGAAACTCAAAAACAGGGGAAAAACAGGAACTGGCACTAGGCTCTAGGTTAATAGGTTAGTCCCAAAAATAATATAAAATGGCATATTAATGCATATAAAACATCCAAAACAAATAATATAATAGCATGGAACAATAAAAAATTATAGATACGTTGGAGACGTATCAGTGTCTAGATTGGATCTGTGGTTTCTGGAACTTGTGGTGGCTGGAATTGTGTTTCGTCGACTCCCCTAGGGTTTTTGGATTTTCGGGGTATTTATAGAGCAAAGAGGCGCTGCGGGAGGCGGCCGAGGTGGGCACAACCCACCAGGGCGCGCCTGGGCCCCTAGGCGCACCGGGTTGTGCTCCCCTCGGAGCCCCCCTCTGGTATTTCCTTGGCCCAACTTGTGTCTTCTGGTCCAAAAAAATCTCCAAAATGTTTCGCTGCGTTTGGACTCTGTTTGGTATTGATTTTCTGCGAAGTAAAATCAAGGAAAAAACAACTGGCACTGGGCACTATGTCAATAGGTTAGTCCCAAAAAATGATATAAAGTTGCTATAAAATGATTGTAAAACATCCAAGAATGATAATATAACAGCATGGAACAATCAAAAATTATAGATACGTTGGAGACGTATTAGTGCTTTCTGCCGTCCTAGCAGTACTCCACCCTTCAAGCTAAACAACACAACACTCATAATTCCAAAGCTTAGTTTTTCAAATATGTTTGTGATATGATACTAATATTAGTTAGCACACACATTTAATTGGTTAGCTAAAGGTCCCACTTGAGTTTCCAAATGCATGTTGCGACATATAGATAGGCAGCAGGAATTGCATTTCTTTGTCGCTTGTTGACTGTACTTTCTTGTCAATACCAAATCTTAGTTGTTATTTCAAAGCAAACATCAGTTGCTAAGTACTGTTTAAGCGGTTTGCAGCTTCAGATCTGCCATGCCACTACCATGGTCAACACTATATTCATCATGCTTACGTTTCCCCATTTTATGATGACCACGATCAGCCTACGTGATTCGTGTCGTAATAGTACTGCTACAACAATCAAGCTAAACAAGTTTAGTTGTACAAAATCGAATATGATATTATGGTGATATTAGTAAAACCGAGACATGTTTAATTGGTCAGCTAAATGTTCCTACTTTAGTTTCGAAATGCATGTGAGCCACATATGGAGAGACCAGAAGGAATAATATTTCTCTGTGTGCTCTGGTTCATCATGGGTGGGCAACAAACATTGTATAGAAAAACTTGTAATATCTTCTATCTGCTTGCTCTTCTGCTCTTCTTTGACATGATCATCTTCTCTTCTTCTTTAATAAGTATGTTACTTGTTGGGAAGAGTAGCAGAGACATTTGCGGTCGATTGGTCAGGTCGAGTTGTTCTCCCTTAGTATATTTTGAATCTGTCAGGTCAAGTCGACTTGTTCTTCTTTTCTATATGTTGAAGCTGTCAGCTGCGAAGTATCATCACTTCTGGAGCTCTCATATTTTGAGTAGTAGGCCACATTATATTAATGCGCACACCAAATTACAGCATGGATGGCATCTCTTAGAAGAATTGCAGAGATAGCACAAAGGGGTTTACAGGGAGGCAGTATTGGATTAGAATCACTTCTGCATTACAAAGATAATCTCACTTATTTTTATGTTCTCATGCATGTCAGGTATTGAACATGATCAAAATGAATATGAGAATGGGTGCACTAGAGGAATATTGCGGAACAATCCAATGGCTAACAAACTTGGCATGGTGGAGGATGGCCTATCTTATTCACCCATCAAGGTGCTTGCTCTAACTTGGCAAGGTTGTATTGGTCGCACATATTTTGCATATGACCTCTTGCATTAGTTCTGCTTTGTTACACCACCATCTGCTCAGTTTAAGCATCATATATGAGTATATGACATACTTATCCATTTTCTTTACCTATTCCATGTGTCATCATACTATGTTTTTCTAGTCAAATGTTGTTCTTTCCTAATAGGTGTCCCAAAGGAAGAGGGTGAGTGTAGATCCTCAAGGAGTACAAACTAGGTATTTGGAAAAGGTAGTGATACCTTTTAAATCAGATAGATCGGCAGCCACAGAAAACATAGGCCCAACTATACCACACTTTACTCCTACTCCACTGGCCAAACCCCTATTAGAACTGCAGAGAGCCCAGTGTCACGTACTGTCTATGATATGATGATATCAATTCAAAATTTGAACTCCTACATTTTTGCATGTACCTTAACTTCTCTCTTGTATGAAAACTAATTTCAGATGAATCCCCTTTCTCAAAAGATCATAGGATCTCACAACAATACTGGGCACTGCCTTGCTCTTGTCAGTACCTCTTGCCCTTTGTCAGCATACTTACACTCATTGCTATTTGATTATGTAGCATCACTGTAAATGTTTGCTTCCTTATCCTCCCTTTGCTCAAAATTATAAGATCTATATTTACTCTTAGATAAATGTAGAATTAACACAATGGTTATGAAGTTTTGGATTGCTCATGTAAGTACATGTTGTCATGTACTCCCTCTGCATCGAATTAATTGTTGCTCAATTGGATGTATTTAGAACTTAATAGTGCTAGATACATCCATTTGAGCGACAAGTAATAATGGACGGCGGTAGTATTACTGTACTTGCATTGCGAGATAGTTGATTGTCTAGCATTACTCTGCATCTTATCTGCCTTGCCCTCCACTTTCTCCAAATTATCAGATATACATATACTATTACCAAAATGTTGAATAAAGCCAATGCTACTTCACACGTTGATGTATGCATTCCTCTTGTCGGTACCTTTTGCCTTGTAACACGGTACTTAATTAATAGCTATTTGATTATGTATCATCACTCTGCACCTGAGCTTCATTATCCTCTGTTTTTTCCAATATTATTTGATCTATATTTACTCTTTACAAAATGTAGAATAAAGGCAACACTTATAAAGAAGTTTCTTTGGGGAATTTCTTGAATTATGCTTCCATCGACATGGAGAAGGGCTTTGTCGTGCCCGTGTTAACATGTAATGTAAGTTCATCCTTCTCAAGCCTTCCAACTTTGTTCTAGTATAGATTTGGATAGGCATAATTTCCTCCACTGTTGTTTACTTTGGTGTTTACATCTGATTGGATGTTTGCAACACCTACCAGTTTTAAATTGTAGTTGTAAAAACACGTTCCTTATGCAGAACAGATCCATTTATTTGCTTATATAATTGTGAAACTTGTTACGTGTCTCCTTATTTTTCTTTCAGAGTCATATCTCTTATGCTAGGCAGAACTTTAGGGAAGATAGTGAGCCAAACCATCTTGAAGAGAGCGAGATGACCCCAAGGTCATGTCTTGATGAAGACAGTGAGTTGAAGCTACTCACCAACAGCTGGAGACAACCTCTGTGCAGTTGCTGCCTCAATCAGTTCAATTTCTCCAGTCTCAACTTAAAGCGGAAATGCTTGCTTCAGCTCAGCTCCGACTTGACGTCAATGATGCAAAGAAGACCTCAGAGGACAACTTTCATGTTATGCAACTAGGGTTAGAGCATCTATCGTTGACACAACTGAGGTCTCATCAGCTTATTCTGCTGCTTGCGGTGCACCTCCAGGCCAGGCCTAATGCCTTTTGAAGTGCTCTCAGTTTTGTATATTCTTTTGTCGGTGCATTTATATGCACTGGTGGCGACCTTTGATGCCCAGTGTATGTAATCCGCACTCTCGCTGCGCTTTATTATCACCAGTGGCGAACTTTGATGCCAAGTGGATGTAATATGCCGTACTTTCTTTATTGTATAGTCTAGGTTTATTCTTAGTCGGTATGCTATAATTTAGGCCGAAAGCTTCAACAGATCTCAAATGTTGTCGGTCTTTAGACCGGCCCGTAACTCGCTACGCTATATATGGGCCGAAACGTGGTCCTATAATAATCTTCGGCCATTAACAGGCCGAGTAAAGTTCAGGCCAGCTGGGCCAGAGAATACCTTGGGCTTTTAATAGGCTAAAAACTAGATTGGGCTAGCTTTGAGCCCAAAAATTCACTAGCCAACACAGGCCGAAACTGTCTTAGGCCCATGTCTGGCCCAAATAGAAAACGAGCCGTTAGCAGACCAAAATATATCTCAGGCCATGTTTGGCCCAATAAAATTATGGGCTTTAAGTAGGCCGGTATCAACGCGGGTCATAGGCCCAACTGTGTCACGGGTCATTAACAGATGGGCTGTAAGCAGGCCGGATTCAACACAGGCATTAATTAGGCCCAACTGTTACACGTGCCATTAACATGCCGATATGCACGTTGGGCTGAAATTTATCCACGAAAACTACGGGCCGTTAAGAGGCCTAAAGTCACTTCAGACAAGAAATAGTCCAGTTTCAGCATGACCCATTAAATGGCCTAAAGTGAGACCAGGCCGACAACAACCCAAATGCACCACAGGCCGCTAATAGGCCAAAACTATTATCAAGCCGAACTAGTAATCGGGCATTTAACAAGCTGAAATACAAACCTGGCTTATAATAGGCCCAAAATAACAGTGGCCTGTTATCGGGCCTGATCTGATATGGGCCGTAATTTAGCCAAGAACATGACAGGCTGTGAATGGGCCAGATCTGATATGGGCCTTAATTTGACCCAAAAATGGCAGGCTGTTAACGGGCCGGCCCACTAGTGGGTGAAAAAATATCGTGGGCCTTTAGTTGGGCCGGCCTTTTGTAACGCCCCGGATTCGTTGCGCCAGGTGTCTGCCAGTTATTCGCCGTTGTTGCAATGTCATGTGCTTGCGTGTTGCATTTTGTCATGTCATCATGTGCATCTCATTTTGCATACGTGTTCGTCTCATGCATCCGAGCATTTTCCCCGTTGACCGTTTTGCAATCCGGCACTCCTATGTCCTCCGGCGCCCCCCTTTTGTCTCTCGTTGTGAGCGGGTGTTAAACATTCTTGGAATGGCCCAAGGTTTTCCAAGTGGCCTTGGTATAGCACCGGTAGACCGCCTGTCAAGTTTCGTGCCATTTGGAGGTCGTTTGATACTCCAACGGTTAACCGGGTATCCGTAAAAGCTTCTTTTGTGTGCAGCCCAACACCCCTTCCAAAGTGGCCCAAAACCCATCCAAACCCCCTCCATGCTCTCGGTCGTTCGATCATGATTGTGTGGGCGAAAACCGCACCTCATTTGGAGTCTCCTAGCTCCCTCTACCTATAAATAAGTGCCTTCCCCTCCAAATTCGCGGATGAAAACCCTAGCTCCTTCCACCTCGCGCCACCGGACAAAATCCCCGCCACCGGACATGTCCGCGCCGCCTCCCCGGGCCAATCGCACCTCGTCACGTCATCGCGCCACCGCTCGCAGCCTATCCGGAGCCACCACGTCAGCCCCGAACCTCCTCTCTCTCCTCCCGCGCCCCGCCCAGGCCCGGGGCGTGCCCGCGGAGCCCATCGGGGCCCGACCCCGAGCCCGGCGTGCCCGCCCGCTCCGGCCTCCACGCAGC
>NW_021270057.1:46421-53842 GCF_002162155.2 Triticum dicoccoides
GGCGAGCCTCCGCGCCTCGCCTCCCATGGCTTCCCCGAGTCACCGCCGCCCCGCTCGCGCTCGCCTCCCGCCGGTCCCGCGAACCTCCGCCCGACGCCGCCGCCTTGTCCAGCCGCCGCCGCCTTCTGCCATGCTCACCGCTCCTCGTCGGCGTCCTCCCGAACCGCGCCGGTCCCAGATCCGGCCGGAAGGGGGCCCCGGCGACCAGATCCGGCAGCCCCAGCTCCCCACGGCCTCCCCGGCGTCCTTGTACCCTCGCCGGAGTTGCAAGGCGCCGCCGCCTCCTCGCCCTACCTCGCTCCAGATCGGATCGGGAGGAGAAGACGCGCCCCAGCGCCTCCCTCGTGGGTTGCCCCCCCCGGCCCAGCTCCGACCGACCCAGCTCTGACTCTCTCCGGCCCAAGGCCACTCTGGTGAGAAGCCCGACTATTCCCAGCCCGGTGCACGTCGTAGTTATATTGCGCTCGGCTCTGTTTTTTCCACTAAGTCCCCAAATTATTGCATATTTTCATGCCATGTTCATGGTACCATAACTCTCTGCATACTGCTCCGTTTCGTGCGTGTAATATGTCAAATTGTTCGCCTCGACGAGTACTTCATTTCATTCCATTGCATCATTTTCATTTGAGCTCATCTTGATGCCTAAATCATCGTTGCAAGAGTGCATGTTGCTGTTAATCTGCTGAAACTGTTATAACATGCTCAATTGTCATTTTTGCCATGTTTGATGTGTGCATCCTATGAGGTTGATGTCTACATGTGTTTTGATCTATGCCATGCCATATTTGCAGGGGTGTATTCCATGTATTTTTTTGATCAATGTGGTGACTAGCACAAGCATGTAAACTAGGCCTCGTGATGTTGCTGATTTCAGTCCCTATTCTGCTGTTATTTTTATGCCATGTAAACTTGATGCTACAGAGAGATCCATGCTTATTTTGAGATACTTCAGTAAGGATGTTTTGTACATATGGTTATGAGCTATCCATCCATGCCCCTGGTTGCATTTATAGCTTGCTGTAGATTGTTCATATCTTGCTCCAAAGTTGCTAAATGATGTTGCTGTCAGCCTGTTAACATGAAGTTCAGTTTTGCCATGTGATTTCCTAGTGATCCATGCACCCTTTGAACTTGCTCTTGCCATTCTTAGCTTCCTAAACATGTCTTATTACTGTTGGTTGCCTTTCCATGCCATGTATTGCTCTGTGGTGAGTGGTTCAATCTCATAAACATGCCTACTTATTGTTGTTCCTGCCATGTATGAATCTGTCATATAACTTGCTATGTTTACATGGATGCCATCATTTCTTCTGATCCTTTTTGGCTCATGGTCAGTAAAGGACTTTTGTTCTATGCAATTAGTAGATATATGCCATGCCTTTGTTTGCCATGTTAAGTTCCTGCAACATGTTTTTTGATAGCTCTAAACATTGCAACCTGATGTTATATCTGCTAATGGCTGAAACTGTTACTATTTGCAATCTTGCCATGTCCTTTTGAGCATGTTCTAGTGATTTCTGGAGATAGCCCAGTGTTCATGTTTTGTTATGCTTTACCTGTACATCATGTCCATGCCTTTTGTTTTCTTGTTGAGGTCCTGTAGCATGTTGTTTTGGTGCTTGCAAGATGCCTAGTTGCTGTTTTGGACAGATTGTTGTTATGCCTTGTATAGTGTGTGTGTGTGTGTTGAACCGTTGCTCCGTTTTGAGTGTGCTCTATATGAAACTTGCTTGTTTTTGCATGTAGATTCATATTATCATGTTGCATCCTTGTTTTGAGGTGTTTGCTTGATGTTTGAATGCCTTTTGCATCAATGCCATGTTTAACTTGTTTTGCTCATATCTTCTAGGCCGTAGCTCCGAATTAAATGAACTTTATATGTAACTTGACTAGAATTTTGTGTAGATTCTCTTGGTGCATCTTAACTTGCTGTTTAACAACTTGAACATAAGGTTTATTCAGATCTGGACCAATTTCGAAATTTGCATATGAGGACTTACCGGAATTGTAATATGTTGTTTCCGGCCTCATTTAAAACTTGCCTTGATGTGTTGCTCTTGTTTGCATCATCTCTTGCCATGAGTAGCTTCATGTAGCTTTGTCATGCATCATGCTTGGTTGTGCATCATGTCTTGTATATGCGTGGTGTGTTTACCATGTTGTGTGCTTCTTCTCGATAGTTCCTGTTTCGTTGCGATCGTGAAGATTTGTTCGTCTACGCTTGGTTCGTCTTCGTGGCTTCATCTTCTTCATGGACTCGTTCTTCTTCCTTGTGGGATTTCAGGCAAGATGACCGCTACCCTGGATCTCACTACTATCATTGCTATGCTAGTTGCTTTGTTCTATCCCTATGCTGCGTTACCTATCTTTTGTTCTTCAAGCCTCCAAAATTGCCTTGAAGCTCTAACCTTTGACACCCTTCCTAGCAAACCGTTGCTTGGCTATGTTACCGCTTTGCTCAGCCCCTCTTATAGCGTTGCTAGTTGCAGGTGAAGTTGAAGATTGCTCCATGGTGAACAGGATTATGTTGGGATATCACAATATCTCTTATTTAATTAATGCATCTATATATTTGGTAAAGGGTGGAAGGCTCAGCCTTATGCTTGGTGTTTTGTTCCACTCTTGCCGCCCTAGTTTCCGTCATACCGGTGTTATGTTCCCGGATTTTGCGTTCCTTACGCGGTTGGGTGATTTATGGGACCCCCTTGACAGTTTGCTTTGAATAAAACTCCTCCAGCAAGGCCCAACCTTGGTTTTACCATTTGCCTCACCACCACCTATACTTTCCCTTGGGAGTCGCCCTCTCGAGGGTCATCTTTATTTTAGCCCCCCCTGGCCAGTGCTTGTCTAAGTGTTGGTCCGAACTAGAGACATTTGTAGCGCTCCCTCAGGGAAACTTGCGGTCTGGTTTTAGTTGTACGGATTGCTCATCCGGTGTTGCCCTGAGAACGAGATATGTGCAGCTCCTATCGGGATTGTCGGCGCATTGGGCGGCTTTGCTGGTCTTGTTTTACCATTGTCTAAATGTCTTGTAAACCGGGATTCCGAGTCTGATCGGGTCTTCCTGGGAGAAGGAATATCCTTCGTTGATCGCGAGAGCTTATCATGGGCTAAGTTGGGACACCCCTATAGGGTTTAAACTTTCGAAAGCCGTGCCCGCGGTTATGGGCTGATGGGAATTTGTTAATGTCCGGTTGTAGACAACTTGACACCAGATCCGAATTAAAACGCATCAACCGCGTGTGTAGCCGTGATGGTCTCTTTTCGGCGGAGTCCGGGAAGTGAACACGGTTTCTGGGTTATGTTTGACGTAAGTAGGTGTTTAGGATCACCTCTTGATCATTGCTAGCTTTTAGCTACCATATATGCTTAGTCGCTGCTGCAACCTCACCACTTTACCCCTTCCTTTCCCTTTAAGCTTTGCTAGTCTTGATACCCATGGTAATGGGATTGCTGAGTCCTTGTGGCTCACAGATCACTACAACAACAGTTGTAGGTACAGATTACGCGATGATCATGACGCGAGAGCAATGTTTGCTTGTTTTGGCGTTCTTCTTCTGCTTCTTCGATCAAGGGATAGGTTCCAGGTCGGCAGCCTGGGCTAGCAGGGTGGATGTCGTTTGAGCTTGTGTTTGTGTTTCATCCATAGCCGGATGTTGCTCTTGTAAGATGATGTTGTATTCTTGTGGCATGTATGCCTTTTGTATGTATCCCCATCTATTATGTAATGTTGATGTAATGATATCCACCTTGCAAAAGCGTTTCAATATGCGGGTCTATCCTTGGTGGGACCTTCGAGTTCCTTTTGGATAGGGTCGCATATTGGGCGTGACAAGTTGGTATCAGAGCCTCGACCGACCCTAGGAGCCCCCTTGATTGATCGTGTAGTTTGGCCGTTGTTGAGTCTAGAAGAAAACTGTTTACTGAGTCTAGTTATATCGGAGAGTAGGAATTCTTTTTACTCCTCAGCCTCTTCGTCACTCTGGTAAGGAATTTTGACGTAGGTGTTTTGAATTACTCCTCTTCCCGTTCAAATTTTTCTTTAGGATCACGTGGTTAGTTTTGTGAGTTGTCCATCCTCTTTTATCCGGTGCATTTCTCGTCAAGTCGACTCGAACCTCTTCATTTTGCGAGTTCAATCCTCAGTTGTTTTCTTTTCCCATCCACCCTCCCTTCTTCGTCTCGAAACCGGAGTCCGTAATCGAGTATGCATCCTACTCGTGCGAAGTCTTTGCCTTCTTTCCTCAATGATTTCAACCGGTGTTTTTCTCTTCAAGATATTCGTCAGTTTCCCCTTCCAGTTTCCGGTGTTTTTCCCGCCCTCCCACCCCTTTTTTCTTCCCGGAGCTTAAGTCTGTTTCGACCATCAATTTCATTCACGTGGAGCCTCTTCAGTCTTTCTTAAATTATTTCAACCGGTGAATTCTCGTCTCATTCGTCATTCTTCATCTCTTTTTCTTTTCCGGTGGATTCAATTCAAGTTTTTCGTGTCGATCGTATTCTTTCCCTCAACTCAAATATTTTCTTTTGCTTGTTCGCCTCTCACCAGTTTATCCTTCCGGAGTGTTCAAGACATCTCAGGAGATTCATCGATGTGTGAATTAATTCGAGGTTGTCACCTCATTCAAATATTTCAATTGTTCCGGTGCATCATTTATCTTTTCAACAATCCTTTTCAACGGTGTTATCTCTTAAGTGGGCCCTATCCCACAGGTCTTTTCCCAGGATCTTACCTGACTCTTCTGATTCCCCCGGAGTTATTATCAATTCTTTTCAAGTGTGACGTAAGAATGGATCCCATCAGTCACTTGCCTTCTCCAAGATCGATTTCAAATCATTTTCATTGTTGGCTCAACCTTTTCGCTTTTCATTCTCCTGGAGTATCTCAATAATTTTGGTGGTGTTTCCCGTCGTCATTTGAAGATTGAAGAAGAGTTTTTCTTCCCGGAGCTCGAGTTCTTCCAGTTCTCTGGCATCTAAATCCCCTCTAGCTTATTTGTTCTTCTAATTCTTCCCGGCGATTCTTTCATTAGTCATTTTCGAATTCTCACGGTGGTTCCTTCAGACTCCTTTCCTTTGGTTATCATATTAATTCTTTCGTTCTTTCCAATCCTACCAGTGGTTCATGAAGACCTTCTCAAGTTTGTGATATGTCACTTCTCAATTCTTTTTCAAGAAGAATAAGTAGTATGCAAAATCCATTGCTTGTCATCAATTTAATTTGACGAAGGATAAGCATACAATAAATCTTATTCTTATTTCATCCAAGTGAGTAATCCCTTCCTTCAGAGTTTGTTCTTGATGAATAAATTCTATTTCCAAGTGTTTTTCATCTTTTCTTTTCCGTAGTTCAAATTTTCCTCGGACATTTTGTCGGAACCTCCATCTAAATCATCGCAAGCTTTAATCTTATTCTTTCATCCTTTATTCTATCTCATCATCCTTTTGTCACCGGAGTTCTTCATGGTGGATCTTCATGATTTAATTCATTCTTCAAGAGTTCATCAAGTATCATTCCATCATCTCAAATTCATGTTCTTTTCCTTCCATTTTCAGCCGGAGTGCTGCCTAAATCCTTTCAGTCTTATTCGTTTCTTATATCGTTCTAACCGGAGTGGTTTCATAGTCTATCTGATTCCGTGAGTTTTCGATTCTCGTCATTCTCGTCGTTCCTCTCTTCTTCTCGAGTGCTCTCGATTCTTTGCTTCTTCTCTTGAGTTCTTGTTTCACCTCATTCCCTTTTCCCTTCCGTCTCGAACCTAAGATCTCGGGACGAGATCTCTTGTTAGTGGAGGAGTGTTGTAACGCCCCGGATTCATTGCGCCAGGTGTCTGCCAGTTATTCGCCGTCGTTGCCATGTCATGTTCTTGCGTGTTGCATTTTGTCATGTCATCATGTGCATCTCATTTTGCATACGTGTTTGTCTCATGCATCCGAGCATTTTCCCCGTTGTCCATTTTGCAATCCGGCACTCCTATGTCCTCCGGCGCCCCCCTTTTGTCTCTCGTTGTGAGCGGGTGTCGGTGTCAAAACCGGCGGATCTCGGGTAGGGGGTCCCGAACTGTGCGTCTAGGCGGATGGTAACAGGAGACAAGGGACATGATGTTTTACCCAGGTTCGGGCCCTCTTGATGGAGGTAAAACCCTACGTCCTGCTTGATTGATATTGATGATGTGGGTATTACGAGAGTAGATCTACCACGAGATCAAGGAGGCTAAACCCTAAAAGCTAGCCTATGGTATGATTGTTGTTATTGTTGTTGTCCTACGGACTAAAACCATCCGGTTTATATAGACACCGGAGAGGGCTAGGGTTACATAGAGTCGGTTACAATGGTAGGAGATCTACATATCTGTATCGCCAAGCTTGCCTTCCACGCCAAGGAAAGTCCCATCCGGACACGGGACGAAGTCTTCAATCTTGTATCTTCATAGTCTTGGAGTCCGGCCGATGATGATAGTTCAGCTATCCGGACACCCCCTAGTCCAGGACTCCCTCAGTAGCCCCTGAACCAGGCTTCAATGACGACGAGCCCGGCGCGCATATTGTCTTCGGCATTGCAAGGCGGGTTCCTTCTCCGAATAGTTTGTAGAAGATTGTGAACACCAGGATAGTGTCCGGCTCTGCAAAATAAATTCCACATTCCACCGTAGAGAGAATAATTTTTACACAAGTTCAATCTGCTGACGTATTTCGTGGCGTGACGTCACACCACAACCAAGCCTTTACTTGAATCGTTTTTATTATAACGCCCTAGCGCGTTTAGCGAAGCGGTTTCCTTGGCACGTCTTGTCGAAGCAGAGATCGTGTTCCCCTTATTCCATGATTCTCATCAATACGGACGTGGGTAACCCAACCACACCATTGATTGTGCTTGGGAGAAAAGCGAGTTTTACCAGGCCGGTGGGGACGCATAATTTCGTCCGCCCATATATAAGGGGATAAGGATCCACCTTTTTACCTACGCCTTCTTCCTCCTTTGCTTATCCATCTCCGCGCACCCGAGCTCCAGCGCCCAAGTCTGCACATCTCACCTCAACCTTCTCCAGCCATGTCCGGAGCGGGAGGCAAGTGGATGGCCTCCTCTGTCACGGAGGGGCACATCGAGAGGCTGCGTGGCGCCGGATACCTGTCCAGCGACATCGCGCACCGGCTCCCCGACAAGGGGCAGCTCATCCCCACCCCAGGCCCCATGAGAGGGTGGTATTCCTTCCCCATTTCCTCCGCTGGGCTTCCCACTTCACCCCTTTGTCCGGGGGCTCATGTTCTACTACGGCCTGGATTTCCATGATCTGGCCCCGAATTTCATCCTCAACATCTCGACGTTTATCGTCGTGTGCGAGGCTTTCCTCTACATCTAGCCCCACTTCGGCTTGTGGCTCAAGATCTTCAATGTCAAGCCGAAGGTCGTGAAGGGGAAT
>NW_021270057.1:53852-57335 GCF_002162155.2 Triticum dicoccoides
CCGGCCCCCCCGGCCCAGTTCCGACCGGCCCAGCTCTGCCTCTCTCCGGCCCAAGGCCACTCTGGTGAGAAGCCCGACTATTCCCCGCCCGGTGCACGTCGTAGTTATATTGCGCTCGGCTCTGTTTTTTCCACTAAGTCCCCAAATTATTGCATATTTTCATGCCATGTTCATCGTACCATAAGTCTATGCATACTGCTCCGTTTCGTGCATGTAATATGTCAAATTGTTCGCCTCGACGAGTACTTCATTTCATTCCATTGCATCATTTTCATTTGAGCTCATCTTGATGCCTGAATCATCATTGCAAGAGTGCATGTTGCTGTTAATCTGCTGAAACTGTTATAACATGCTCATTTGTCATTTTGGCCATGTTTGACGTGTGCATCCTCTGAGGTTGATGTCTACATGTGTTTTGATCTATGCCATGCCATCTTTCCAAGGGTGTATGCCATGTATTTTTGTGATCAATGTGGTGACTAGCACAAGCATGTAAACTAGGCCTCGTGATGTTGCTGATTTCAGTCCTATTCTGCTGTTATTTTTATGCCATGTAAACTTGATGCTACAGAGAGATCCATGCTTATTTTGAGATACTTCAGTAAGGATGTTTTGTACATATGGTTATGAGATATCAATCCATGCCCCTGGTTGCATTTATAGCTTGCTGTAGATTGTTCATATCTTGCTCCAAAGTTGCTAAATGATGTTGCTGTCAGCCTATTAACATGAAGTTCAGTTTTGCCATGTGATTTCCTAGTGATCCATGCACCCTATGAACTTGCTCTTGCCATGCTTGGCTTCATAAACATGTCTTCTTACTGTTGGTTTCCTTTCCATGCCATGTATTGCTCTGTGGTGAGTGGTTCAAGCTCATAAACATGCCTACTTATTATTGTTCCTGCCATGTATGAATCTGTCATATAACTTGCTATGTTTACATGGATGCCATCATTTCTTCTGATCCTTTTTGGCTCATGGTCAGTAAGGGACTTTTGTTCTATGCAATTAGTAGATACATGCCATGCCTTTGTTTGCCATGTTAAGTTCCTGCAACATGTTGTTTGATAGCTCTAAACATTGCAACCTGATGTTATTTCTGCTAATGGCTGAAACTGTTACTATTTGCAATCTTGCCATGTCCTTTTGAGCATGTTCTAGTGATTTCTGGAGATAGCTCAGTGTTCATGTTTTGTTATGCTTTACCTGTACATCATGTCCATGCCTTTTATTTTCTTGTTGAGGTCCTGTAGCATGTTGTTTTGGTGCTTGCAAGATGCATAGTTGCTGTTTTGGATAGATTGTTGTTATGCCTTGTATAGTGTGTGTGTGTGTGTTGAACCGTTGCTCCGTTTTGAGTGTGCTCTATATGAAACTTGCTTGTTTTTGCATGTAGCTTCATATTATCATGTTGCATCCTTGTTTTGTGGTGTTTGCTTGATGTTTGAATGCCTTTTGCATCAATGCCATGTTTAACTTGTTTTGCTCATATCTTCTAGGCCGTAGCTCCGAATTAAATGAACTTTATATGTAACTTGACTAGAATTTCGTGTAGATTCTCTTGGTGCATCTTAACTTGCTGTTTAACAACTTGAACATAAGGTTTATTCAGATCTGGACCAATTTCGAAATTTGCATATGAGGACTTACCGGAATTGTTATATGTTGTTTCCGGCCTCATTTAAAACTTGCCTTGATGTGTTGCTCTTGTTTGCATCATCTCTTGCCATGAGTAGCTTCATGTAGCTTTGTCATGCATCATGTTTGGTTGTGCATCATGTCTTGTATATGCGTGGTGTGTTTACCATGTTGTGTGCTTCTTCTCGATAGTTCCCGTTTCGTTGCGATCGTGAGGATTCGTTCGTCTATGCTTGGTTCGTCTTCGTGGCTTCATCTTCTTCATGGACTCGTTCTTATTCCTTGCGGGATTTCAGGCAAGATGACCACTACCCTGGATCTCACTACTATCATTGCTATGCTAGTTGCTTCGTTCTATCGCTATGCTGCGTTACCTATCTTTTGTTCTTCAAGCCTCCCAAATTGCCATGAAGCTCTAACCTTTGACACCCTTCCTAGCAAACCGTTGCTTGGCTATGTTACCGCTTTGCTCAGCCCCTCTTATAGCGTTGCTAGTTGCAGGTGAAGTTGAAGATTGCTCCATGGTGAACAGGATTATGTTGGGATATCACAATATCTCTTATTTAATTAATGCATCTATATATTTGGTAAAGGATGGAAGGCTCGGCCTTATGCTTGGTGTTTTGTTCCTCTCTTGCCGCCCTAGTTTCCGTCATACCGGTGTTATGTTCCCGGATTTTGCGTTCCTTACACGGTTGGGTGATTTATGGGATCCCCTTGACAGTTCGCTTTGAAAAAAACTCCTCCAGCAAGGCCCAACCTTGGTTTTACCATTTGCCTCACCACCACCTATACTTTCCCTTGGGAGTCGCCCTCTTGAGGGTCATCTTTATTTTAGCGCCCCCGGGCTAGTGCTTGTCTAAGTGTTGGTCCGAACTAGAGCCCTTTGCAGCGCCCCCTCAGGGAAACTTGAGGTCTGGTTTTAGTTGTACGGATTGCTCATCCGGTGTTGCCCTGAGAACGAGATATGTGCAGCTCCTATCGGGATTGTCGGCGCATCGGGCGGCTTTTCTGGTCTTGTTTTACCATTGCGAAATGTCTTGTAAACCGGGATTCCGAGTCTGATCGGGTCTTCCTGGGAGAAGGAATATCCTTCGTTGATCGCGAGAGCTTATCATGGGCTAATTGGGACACCCCTGCAGGGTTTAAACTTTCGAAAGCCGTGCCCGTGGTTATGGGCAGATGGGAATTTGTTAATGTCCGGTTGTAGACAACTTGACACCAGATCCGAATTAAAACGCATCAACCGCGTGTGTAGCCGTGATGGTCTCTTTTCGGCGGAGTCCGGGAAGTGAACACGGTTTCTGGGTTGTGTTTAACGTAAGTAGGTGTTCAGGATCACCTCTTGATCATTGCTAGCTTCACGACCGTTCCGCTTGCTCTCTTCTCGCTCTTATTTGCGTATGTTAGCCACCATATATGCTTAGTCGCTGCTGCAACCTCACCACTTTACCCCTTCCTTTCCCTTTAAGCTTTACTAGTCTTGATACCCATGGTAATGGGATTGCTGAGTCCTCGTGGCTCACAGATTACTACAACAACAGTTGCAGGTACAGGTTACGCGATGATCATGACGCGAGAGTGATGTTTGCTTGTTTTGGCGTTCTTCTTCTGCTTCTTCGATCAGGGGATAGGTTCCAGGTCGGCAGCCTGGGCTAGCAGGGTGGATGTCGTTTGAGCTTGTGTTTGTGTTTCATCCGTAGCCGGATGTTGCTCTTGTAAGATGATGTTGTATTCTTGTGGCATGTATGCCTTTTGTATGTATCCCCATCTATTATGTAATGTTGATGTAATGATATCCACCTTGCAAAAGCGTTTCAATATGCGGGTCTATCCTTGGTGGGA
>NW_021270057.1:57345-60228 GCF_002162155.2 Triticum dicoccoides
AGCTCGAGGACAAAGAAGGTGAGTAGCACCTTATTAAAGTTGTACCTTACAGAAAAGGATTTGGTTGCAAAAAGAATGACAAGGATAACGTGGGTATTGCAGGGGCCACAAACGAGGTGGCAACCCTGAAGGAGGCGGTGTCCGTGGCCGAACGTAATGCGGCCGCGGAGCGCACCAAGCGAGAGAAGCAGGAGGCGCGGCTGGCGGAGGTGCCGCAAGAGCTCCAGGCTCTCATGGAAAAACATGAGAGTTTGGAGCGTGACTCGAAGACTCGAGAGTCCGAGCTTGCATCAGCTCTTGAGAGCGCCAAAGCCGCTAAGGCTGAAGCCTACAAGGCCCTCCAGGAAATCGAGGCGTTGAAGAAAATAGCGTCGGGTAAGGCATTTTTCATGCAAAGCAAGCATGTGAATGTAAATTACCTGTTACTTACCCGAATTCGAAGCTCTCCAGGAGCGTACGCAAATTTGCCCCGCATCGTGTCCGATGCTGCCGCTTTCTACAGTGCCGAGGAGGGGAGCTCGACGGAGAAGGTATTCTGGTCTCAGTATGCTGAGGCCGGACATCCGGTTCCCCTTAGCGACCAGCTGAAGCAGCTGGTCGAGCTCCACAAGGTGGCCGAACAGGCCATGAAGGGCCTCATAGTTCGGCTGTGGCCCAATGAGGCCATGCCTGGGAGCTACTTCGGCCTGGTGCGGCGGCTGGTGGATGCGTGTCCATGGGTTGAGGTCATCAAGCGATCCGCCTGTATTGAAGGTGCCCATCGGGCCCTTACCCGTGCTAAGGTGCACTGGGGCAAGATGGATGCTGAGAAGCTTGTGACGGACGCGCCACTGCCGGGCAAGGAGTATCGCACGCCCGAGATGTATTACAAGAGTGTCCTGAAGGGTGCCCGCACTATTGCGGGTGAGTGCTCCAATGATGTAATATTTGAGTAGACTCGCATTTTGTTATCCTGTGCGCAGAAAACTTTGTTCATGTGCGCTAAGCAACGCTTGTTGATTTAAAATATTACCTTCTGTGCGGCTATTTATCAAATCTGAGAGATGGCAAGTCATCGGCTTCAGCCCCCATGCCAGGAGTGATGGGGTGTTCGGGATAAATTTGAGCACTCTTGTTCCCATATTTGGGTCCATCTAGGGAGGCGCTCAACACGACGAACTAGGCAACCGGACTTATAATGCTTGAACACTCTCACTTAGCCATAGAAATCTATAATTTTAAATTTCGGCGAAGCCCCTAGTGTTCGGAAGGCCGAATTCGGGGCGCTATCCACGCCTGGGCCGGACAAAGCCGGTTCCTCGCTCTAAGCGGCATAAGTCTTTAGGGACTCGAAAAAACCTCTCGAACAGCGACCGGCTCTCGCCTCATCATGACGGTCAGTTTTAGCTTTCTCCACTGAGGTGTTAGCCCAGCTCAACTGGGGCGCAATCGCAGTGGTTCTCCCAGTGCTACCTTAGCCGATACAACGGAACGTAAGGTATCAAAACATGGGAGCCGGGCAAACCCAACTATTGACCCAAGACATGATTCGGAGCCGATGCATATAATGCTATAAGTTCGGGGTGCCGCACTTGTGAAAGTGTTCGGACTTATCACACTAAGCCCCTGGTGTTTTTAGCCGTACCAAAGTGTACGGATGCAACATGTCGCAAATGAACATATGTATAAGAAAGAAATGCAATTATAAGCAAAAAGGTGCTGCATTGTTTTTATTCAAGAAGTACTGCTATGAATGCAGAACGATACAAATAGTGCGATAAGCAAGGGATGGGACTATTAAACATGTCCCCCTCCAGGGGCAGCCTGCGGAGTGGTGTATAAAACAAATTTAATGCTTGTAAGGGAGACCACCTAGATATTCGTCGTAGCCTTTCTCCTTGCCTGGCTGTTGCATCGTGAGTTCGGCCGGTCTACTGCCGGACAGGGCCTCTGGTGAACGGAGTCCTGTAGGTAAGAAAGAAAGAAAAATAAATGACACACTTGGGAGCCCCTGATGTGGTTGAGCCGCATTCTGGGCATGTAGTGGTCGTGCCCCTTCCCCTATGCCCATGGTATCTCTAGAGCGTAATGATGTACGCGAAGGACCAGTCTTGCGATCTTGCGAGGGCTGGGGTTGGGGCCGCATTGCTACGCGTGCTCGGAACGCGCCAGGTGGTCTTGTTGTAGGTTACTTCGGGCTCATTTGGTCGTGTCCGGTTGCTTAATGGCCGGACTCGAGAATTGCCTTAAGAGGTTGCATTGTACTTCTGCTGCGAGAGCCGCTGTATGTTCCTCCGTTCGGAGGGAGCGCTCGGTGTTTCTGTTGACTGTGATGACTCCTCGAGGGCCTGGCATCTTGAGCTTGAGGTATGCAGAGTGCGTCACCGCGTTGAACTTGGCAAACGCGGTCCGTCCGAGCAGAGCATGATAGCCGCCGCGGAACGGAACTATGTCGAAGATTAACTCCTCGCTTCGAAAGTTATCCGGGGATCCGAAGACCACTTCCAGTGTGACTGAGCCCATACAATTGGCCTCTACACCTGGTATGATGCCTTTGAAGGTCGTCTTTGTGGGTTTAATCCTTGAGGGGTCTATGCCCATCTTGCACACTGTGTCCTGATAAAGCAGGTTCAGGCTGCTGCCGCCGTCCATCAGGACTCTGGTGAGGTGAAATCCATCGATGATTGGGTCTAAAACCAATGCGGCGAATCCGCCATGGCGGATGCTGGTGGGGTGGTCCCTTCGATCAAAAGTGATCGGGCAGGAGGACCATGGGTTGAACTTCGGGGCGACTGGATCCATCGCGTATACGTCCCTGAGTGCGCGCTTCCGCTCCCTCTTAGGTATGTGGGTTGTGTATATCATATTCACCGTCCGCACTTGTGGGGAAAACCCTTCTGTCCT
>NW_021270057.1:60238-62400 GCF_002162155.2 Triticum dicoccoides
AAGCGGAATGCGGAGGCGCCATGGTGGGCAAGATACCCAATGTTACTTGGCTCGAGGGCACCTTCGTGGAAACCATCAAGGGGTGGCAATCGGGGTGGTTCTACATCACCGAGCCGCATGACCCTAAATGGACAGCGGCCCCCGAATTCAGATCTGGCATCCCCACACGGCTCACCTCTTGGATGGAGAGTGGCCTGACTTGGGGCGATTCGGAGGAGCTGACCGGACTCCAAGCCTGCATCCAGAAGCTGGTGAACAAGAAGCTCAAGCTTGTCAACGTGGTCCAGGTCATGCTCATCCGCCGGATTCTCCCGTGCCAACAACGGGCCTTTAAATTGTGGGAGTTCAATCCGGCTCAGCACCGAACCTTGAGCGGGCTCTTCGACACTAGGTACGAAGATGCCTGGAAGGTGCTCTTTAAGGGCGCCGAGGCTCCCGCATCCGCTACCGAAGATCGCGGATTCCGCTCGCAGCGTCAGGCTGACGAGGTAAATGATTTTACCCTTTACGGGACACTTGTTTTCCATAGTTTGACTCTATGCGGGATCTAAACTCCCTTTCCTTTGACAGGACTGGCTGAAGAAGGCCGAGCAGACTATCTGTCCGGCCCCCTTGCCAGAAGACCCAGTGGATGCCCGTCTAGCGGGGCTGCTGGTTCCGGCACCCCATGTGGTGCCGGAGAAGAAGGCCAAGAAGGAGGCCACGGGTACTCGAAAGAGTTCCCGTTTTCAGGTGTCCAATGACTCTGAGGCGGAATCCTCCCCCGAGGATGAGGAGGAGAAGAAAAAGGTCTCTCCCCCAGCGGGGGGAGGGAAGAAAAAAAGGCCTCGCAAGCTAGGGAGGCCGAAGGGTCCAAGAAGGGAAGGACTCTTCCCCCGGACTGTTCCGCCAACGCCGGATACGACGACGAGGATTGGCCTCCAAGGGCCAAGCCCCTAGCGAGATCGTAAGTATCCGGACTCCCGAATGACTTCATGATTTTTATTTTTGCCACTTGGTGTCTCTCTAACGCCGCATACAACCCTGCAGTCCGCCCAAGGACGATCTTCCCACTTCGTCGAGCGGGTCCTTGGCCTCGTCGGATGTGAATAGCACTTCACATCCAACCGCCTCCTCTCCCCGCGATGCTGACGACGTCGAGGTGGGATCCCAGAGAGGGACCCATCCGGAGGAGGAGGACCCGGAGGTGGCACACCGCGACCTCCCGGACTTCGTGCCGGACTCCGCACCGGAACCTGTAGTGGTTCCGGAGTCCGGCGGGCGACCCCTTCGTACGAAGGGCAAGACCGTGGCGCCGGCGGCCTCCATCCAACCGGAGGCGCTGGATAACTTGCTGGTGGCGCTCAACGGCGCTTCCATCGAGGAGGAACACCGCACTGTCATGAGTGCGGTGATTCAGAAGGTCCAGCTTGCCAAGAGCGGGCTGACTGAAGCCTGCAGCAGCCTTCTATCAGGCTTTGAGGTAAGAATATTAATATATGTAAAATAGTACCGCATAGACAGTAGCCCCTGATGCTCGGTTCGGTGTTCGGAAAGAAAAGCCGGACTGAGGATCTAAAAAGATATACGCAGGAGTCATAAAATATGTCGATATGGGATTGTAGGCTACGCTGCTGACCTCTGCCGCACGGACTACGGAGGTCAATGCTTTGAAGCAAAACCTCGAGCGGTCCGAGAACGAGCTCGGCCGTGCCAAGAAGAAGCTCGAGGACAAAGAAGGTGAGTAGCACCTTATTAAAGTTGTACCTTACAGAAAAGGATTTGGTTGCAAAAAGAATGACAAGGATAACGTGGGTATTGCAGGGGCCACAAACGAGGTGGCAACCCTGAAGGAGGCGGTGTCCGTGGCCGAACGTAATGCGGCCGCGGAGCGCACCAAGCGAGAGAAGCAGGAGGCGCGGCTGGCGGAGGTGCCGCAAGAGCTCCAGGCTCTCATGGAAAAACATGAGAGTTTGGAGCGTGACTCGAAGACTCGAGAGTCCGAGCTTGCATCAGCTCTTGAGAGCGCCAAAGCCGCTAAGGCTGAAGCCTACAAGGCCCTCCAGGAAATCGAGGCGTTGAAGAAAATAGCGTCGGGTAAGGCATTTTTCATGCAAAGCAAGCATGTGAATGTAAATTACCTGTTACTTACCCGAATTCGAAGCTCTCCAGGAGCGTACGCA
>NW_021270057.1:63970-64459 GCF_002162155.2 Triticum dicoccoides
GAGCAGAGCATGATAGCCGCCGCGGAACGGAACTATGTCGAAGATTAACTCCTCGCTTCGAAAGTTATCCGGGGATCCGAAGACCACTTCCAGTGTGACTGAGCCCATACAATTGGCCTCTACACCTGGTATGATGCCTTTGAAGGTCGTCTTTGTGGGTTTAATCCTTGAGGGGTCTATGCCCATCTTGCACACTGTGTCCTGATAAAGCAGGTTCAGGCTGCTGCCGCCGTCCATCAGGACTCTGGTGAGGTGAAATCCATCGATGATTGGGTCTAAAACCAATGCGGCGAATCCGCCATGGCGGATGCTGGTGGGGTGGTCCCTTCGATCAAAAGTGATCGGGCAGGAGGACCATGGGTTGAACTTCGGGGCGACTGGATCCATCGCGTATACGTCCCTGAGTGCGCGCTTCCGCTCCCTCTTAGGTATGTGGGTTGTGTATATCATATTCACCGTCCGCACTTGTGGGGAAAACCCTTCTGTCCT
>NW_021270057.1:64537-68087 GCF_002162155.2 Triticum dicoccoides
TATTGTTCGGCGGTCGGGTCTCTTCTTCGTCATCGCTATGCAGCCCCTTATCATTGTTTTCGGCAATTAGCTTGCCTGCCTGCTTGAATACCCAACAGTCCCTGTTGGTGTGGTTGGCTGGCTTTTCGGGGGTGCTGTGTATCTGGCATGAGCGATCGAGTATTCGGTCCAAATTGGACGGACCCGTAGTAGTTCTTTTGAATGGCTTCTTCCGCTGACCGGGTTTGGAGCCTCTGAATCCGGCGTTGACTGTCGTATCCTCATTATTGTCGCCATTAATGCGGCCTTTATTCTTGCTGCGACGCAACCTGCCATTGCGATCCTTGGTATCCGGACTGCCAGAGTTTTTGCTGAGGTTGTTGCTGCGAGCTAGCCAGTTGTCCTCTCCCGCGCAAAAGCGGGTCATGAGTGATGTGAGGGCTGCCATGGATTTTGGCTTTTCCTATCCCAGGTGCCGGGCAAGCCACTCATCGCGGATGTTATGTTTGAAGGCCGCGAGGGCCTCCGCATCCGGACAGTCGACGATTTGGTTTTTCTTCGTTAAGAACCGTGTCCAGAATTGTCTGGACGATTCGTCTAGCTGCTGAATTATGTGGCTTAGGTCGTCAGCGTCTGGTGGTCGCACATACGTGCCCTGGAAGTTATCAAGGAATGCGGCTTCCAGGTCCTCCCAACATCCAATTGATTCTGCTGGCAAGTTGTTAAGTCAATGCAGAGCTGGTCCTTTAAACTTGAGTGGGAGGTATTTGATGGCGTGAAGATCGTCACCGCGGGCCATGTGGATATGAAGGAGATAGTCTTTGATCCAAACCGCGGGTCTGTTGTGCCGTCATAGGATTCGATATTCACGGGTTTAAACCCTTCGGGGATTTGATGATCCATTACTTCGTCTGTGAAGCATAGTGGGTGTGCGGCGCCTCTGTATTGGGCTATATCACGACGAAGCTCCAACGAGCTATGTCTATTGTGTTTGGCCCGGCCGGACTTACTGTGTCCGGCGCGACGGTTGTCGTCACGTATTATGAGGCGCCCACGCGATCCGTAGATCGATCGTAATTGTCTTGCCTTATCCTCCAATATATCTCGCAAGTCCGGAGCATTCCCCTGTCGCCTTGTGCTGTTCGGGCAATACCGGGGTACGGTTCTAGTGAAGGGCCTAGAGGCCTCTCTGTCGCGGCCACGAGGTGGCCGGTCGGCCGTATTGTGCTCTGGTGATGCAGGTTTATATGCCTCCTCCTCTAATAGGGGGAGCAACTTGCATTTGCGGTAGCTTTTGGAGGGGCGTTCGAGCTCATGCTCTTCGGCCGCCAGGACTTCCGTCCATCTGTCGGCTAGCAGATCCTGATCAGCTCTAAGCTATTGCTGCTTTTTCTTGAGGTTGTTTGCCGTGGCCATAAGCCTGCGTTTAAAACGCTCTTGTTCGACGGGATCCCCAGGCACGACAAATTCGTCGTCGTCGAGGCTTGCCTCGTCTCCGGAGGAAGGCATGTAACTATCGTCCTCTACCTCTTCGTTTGTCGCCCTCTTGTGAGGGCTGGCATCTCCGTCCTCCTGCGCCGAATCTTGCTGGAGGGGGTTGTCTTTGGCACTGTCTGGGGTATTATTATCTCCGATGCCGGAATCGCCATTCTTGTTGTGGCGGGATTTAGAGCGGCGCCGCTGACGCCGGCGCTTGGGCTGTTTCTTGGAGGGGTCTTCCTCCGCTGTTCCTTCGCCATTCCCATCCTTTGGGATATCCACCATGTATATGTCGTATGACGAGGTGGCTTTCCAGTGCCCAGTAGGCGCTGGTTCTTGGTCGTCTTCGGCATCGTCGTCCATACCGTCGATGTCTTCGGAGTCGAATTCTAGCATGTCGGTTAGATCGTCGACAGCGGCTACTAAGTGGGTGGTGGGTGGGTCTTGAATTTCTTCGTCGTCCGCATCCCAACCATCCTGACCGCAATCCGGCCAGGGCTCTGCTGATAACGAGAGGTATTTTAGCGAACTCGGAATGTCGCCAAAAGGTGAGTGTTGAAAGATGTCCGCGGCGGCGAACTCCATGATCGGTGCCCAGTCGGATTCGATTGGAGGGGGCGCGGGAGGTTCGGAGTCCGGCAAGGAGTCCGACACCTTGGAGTCGCGAGCTTTAGAAGGGACAAAGTCGGTATTCGGCTCTATCGCCGTAGAGGTTGCAACCCCCGGGGCGGTGTCTAACCATCCGTCCTCGATCTGCGCAGTCGGCTCCAAATCGAGGGTCGGAGCGGATTCGTGTGCGGCCTCCAGGGCACTGTCCGGCAGCAGAGCTAAATCATGCCCATCGTGATAGTGCGGCGTGCTCGGCTGTGGCTCGAATCCGTTGAAGATCAAGTCTCCGCGGATGTCAGCCGTGAAGTTAAGACTTCCAAATCTGACCTGACGGCCAGGGGCGTAGCTTTCGATCTGCTCCAGATGGCTAACCGAATTGGCCCGTAGTGCAAAGCCGCCGAATACGAAGATCTATCCCGGGAGAAAAGTCTCACCCTGGACCACGTCGTTGATGATCGAAGGAGCCATCGAGCCTATCGGTGACGACACAGAGGAACTCTCAATGAAAGCACCAATGTCGGTGTCAAAACCGGCGGATCTCGGGTAGGGGGTCCCGAACTGTGCGTCTAGGCGGATGGTAACAAGAGACAAGGGACACGATGTTTTACCCAGGTTTGGGCCCTCTTGATGGAGGTAAAACCCTACGTCCTGCTTGATTAATATTGATGATGTGGGTATTACAAGAGTAGATCTACCACGAGATCAAGGAGGCTAAACCCTAAAAGCTAGCCTATGGTATGATTGTTGTTATTGTTGTTGTCCTACGGACTAAAATCATCCGGTTTATATAGACGCCGGAGAGGGCTAGGGTTACATAGAGTCGGTTACAATGGTAGGAGATCTACATATCCTTATCGCCAAGCTTGCCTTCCACGCCAAGGAAAGTCCCATCCGGATACGGGACGAAGTCTTCAATCTTGTATCTTCATAGTCTTGGAGTCCGGCCGATGATGATAGTTCGGCTATCCGGACACCCCCTAGTCCAGGACTCCCTCAGCGGGTGTTAAATATTCTCGGAATGGCCCGAGGTTTGCCAAGTGGCCTTGGTATAGCACCGGTAGACCGCCTGTCAAGTTTCGTGCCATTTGGAGGTCGTTTGATACTCCAACGGTTAACCGGGTATTTGTAAAAGCCTCTTTTGTGTGCAGCCCAACACCCCTTCCAAAGTGGACCAAAACCCATCCAAACCCCCTCCATGCTCTCGGTCGTTCGATCACGATCGTGTGGGCGAAAACCGCACCTCATTTGGAGTCTCCTAGCTCCCTCTACCTATAAATAAGTGCCTTCCCCTCCAAATTCGCGGATGAAAACCCTAGCTCCTTCCACCTCGCGCCACCGGACAAAATCCCCGCCGCCGGACATGTCCGCGCCGCCTCCCCGGGCCAATCGCACCTCGCCACGTCATCGCGCCGCCGCTCGCAGCCTATCCGGAGCCACCAAGTCAGCCCCGTGCCTCCTCTCTCTCCTCCCGCGCCGCCGCGGC
>NW_021270057.1:68597-69876 GCF_002162155.2 Triticum dicoccoides
GGCACGCCTCCCGCGCCTCGCCTCCCACGGCCTCCCCGAGTCGCCGCCGCCCCGCTCACGCTCGCCTCCTGCCGGTCCCGCGAACCTCCGCCCGACGCCGCCGCCTTGTCCAGCCGCCGCCGCCTTCTGCCATGCTCGCCGCTCCTCGTCGGCGTCCTCCCGAACCGCCCCGGTCTCAGATCCGGCCGGAAGGGGGCCCCGGCGACCAGATCTGGCAGCCCCAGCTCCCCACGGCCTCCCCGGCATCCTTGTACCCTCGCCGGAGTTGCAAGGCGCCGCCGCCTTCTCGCCCTACCTCGCTCCCGATCGGATCGGGAGGAGACGACGCGCCCCAGCGCCTTCCTCATGGCCCGGCCCCCCCGGCCCAGTTCCGACCGGCCCAGCTCTGCCTCTCTCCGGCCCAAGGCCACTCTGGTGAGAAGCCCGACTATTCCCCGCCCGGTGCACGTCGTAGTTATATTGCGCTCGGCTCTGTTTTTTCCACTAAGTCCCCAAATTATTGCATATTTTCATGCCATGTTCATCGTACCATAAGTCTATGCATACTGCTCCGTTTCGTGCATGTAATATGTCAAATTGTTCGCCTCGACGAGTACTTCATTTCATTCCATTGCATCATTTTCATTTGAGCTCATCTTGATGCCTGAATCATCATTGCAAGAGTGCATGTTGCTGTTAATCTGCTGAAACTGTTATAACATGCTCATTTGTCATTTTGGCCATGTTTGACGTGTGCATCCTCTGAGGTTGATGTCTACATGTGTTTTGATCTATGCCATGCCATCTTTCCAAGGGTGTATGCCATGTATTTTTGTGATCAATGTGGTGACTAGCACAAGCATGTAAACTAGGCCTCGTGATGTTGCTGATTTCAGTCCTATTCTGCTGTTATTTTTATGCCATGTAAACTTGATGCTACAGAGAGATCCATGCTTATTTTGAGATACTTCAGTAAGGATGTTTTGTACATATGGTTATGAGATATCAATCCATGCCCCTGGTTGCATTTATAGCTTGCTGTAGATTGTTCATATCTTGCTCCAAAGTTGCTAAATGATGTTGCTGTCAGCCTATTAACATGAAGTTCAGTTTTGCCATGTGATTTCCTAGTGATCCATGCACCCTATGAACTTGCTCTTGCCATGCTTGGCTTCATAAACATGTCTTCTTACTGTTGGTTTCCTTTCCATGCCATGTATTGCTCTGTGGTGAGTGGTTCAAGCTCATAAACATGCCTACTTATTATTGTTCCTGCCATGTATGAATCTGTCATATAACT
>NW_021270057.1:73031-75736 GCF_002162155.2 Triticum dicoccoides
GTACCGTGCTCTAGTGACTCAAAAAGAGCGTTTTGCTCTAGAGGAGGGATGGCTATCGGGACCTCGGGGAACGATCACCAGTTGTGGAAAAACCTTATGGAAATTAAACGTCATTCTGAAAGTAAGAGTGTTTTGGTGGAGAGTTCTTTGTGGCATTCCCTCGGATGAAAGCACTCTTAAGCATCGTCATATTGCAGATATTGGTCACTACAAAGTTTGTTTAGCTATGGATGAGAATCTGAAACAACCTTTGATTCACAGCTCACATGCTAAACGCTTCTGGGAGGAGGCGTGCGCATGGTTTGGTATCCGGCTACCCTGTCTTCATCCATACTCGTGGGCGCGCAATATCACCTGTGATTCTCGGTTCTCTGACGATGATCGTGCAAAGATCACGACCATCATGTGGTCTATCTGGCACTCCTGCAACCACATCAAACATGGGAGGAGGGGCGCGACCCTACAATCACTACTAGGGAAAAGCCTAGCAGCAGCGCGGGTTTTGGGCCTATTAGTAGCGCGGGGGCCGGCGCTACTAATAAGGCGCTACAGCTAACTTATAGCAGTAGCGCGGGTGCCACCCGCGCTACAGCTAACGTATAGCAGTAGCGTGGGTAAAAACCCGCGCTACTACTAATCTGTAATCTCTGATTTTTTTTTTTGAATTTTTTCGAATTGTTTTTTGATTTTTTCCCTAATTTTCAAATTTCTGAATTATTTTAACCTCAAATCTCTAATCACCCCTCATCGCTGCTCAATTTAATCTCTAATCACCCCTCATCATTCCAAATCATCCAACTTCCCGGACGGTCACCCATCCTCTCACTACTACAGCTTGAGCACGCTTAACTTCCGGGTTCTATTCTCCCTCGTTTCCAAGTCTGCACTTGTTGTTTTCCTGACAATAGTAAGATGTCAATCCTATTAACCTCAGGAATTTAGCTTGAGCATGTAGTCACACATTTCACTGTTTGAGTTTGAAAAAACTATTGTTCTAAAAAATTAGTAACACTAATATTTCTTGAATAATTAGTTTGACCATAGTTTGACCAGATTTGACCACAGTTTGACCAGATTTGACCAAAGTTCAAAAAAACTAAAATAATTATTTAGTAACACTAATATTCTTGAATAATTAGTTTGACCATAGTTTGACCCAGATTTAACAAAAATTAAAAAAAACTGAAATTTGATGATTTTTTTGCCTCCAGATCTTAAAAGCCCCGTAACTTTTTTCAGTTAGGTTTTTGAGGATTTTGAAAATGTTTAACGGGGTTCCCCAGTTAAATTCGGATGTAACTTTTCGAGTAGATGATTTTTCATATAAAAAACTTTTTAATTCGAGTTAGTATGCAAAAGTTATGGCCATTTTACAAATTTTCAGAGAGATTTTTCAAATAAAGTCGAAATTCATATTTGTAAACTTTCCCAACAACTAGACCACATATCACATGGGAAACTTATTTTCTTTTATTTTTTTGACATTTTTATCATTTTCTTTTTTTTTAAACTGAAAAGGCAGTCGGGGGGGTAGACTTTGAAAATTTTGCAAATAGGCCATACCCCGCGCTACTACTATGGCAGACGATTAGTAGTAGCGAGGGTTAAAAACCCGCGCTACTACTATCAACTTAGTAGTAGCGCGGGTTTATGACCATCGCTACTACTATGGCATGGTCCAGGGGCCACTTAGTAGTAGCGGGGGTTAAAAACATTTGTAGAAACCACAATGCTTTCTTGACACAAATAATGTTCAAGCAATGAAACGTAACATGTGAGGCAAAGAAAAATGAAGATTCATTTTTGTGGCAATCGACATTGGGTCACCTCAGCTTGATGTCAAACTCTGCCTCTGTGGTGGTGGACGCACTGCTCCATTTGACTGCTACTTCTACTGCCATCAAAGTGGAGTGCTAGAGCCACATGGTGACGGCTGAATGGGCACATCAATCATGAACAAAATATGATGAATCAAATTCGACATTAATCTATTTAATCTAAATATGGCGCATGAAACTACAGAGACACGACTACAAAGCCGTTCATGAACCAATACTGCAAGCATGAACAAATGGAGTAGCGTGGCTGGGAAAAGGAGGACAGTGTCGCAAGGGGGAGCGCTCACTCAAGGAGGAGGCCGCGCTGGCTGTCACGGTGGGTAGGTGGAAGCTCCTCAAAGGCGGCATGCCGGAGAGACGACCTGTCGAAGAAACGGACGATGTCAACGATGACGTGGACGACCGTCTCGACGACAAACGCTCGCGGCGATGGCGATGCGCGGCCGTGGCCTTTGGCCCACACGTAGAGGTGGCCGCCGACCGAGAAGCCGCGGTGAAGCGGGGCGTGCTCGGCGCACCCCTCGTACGGCCTCGCCTAGTCACCAGCCCTACTCCTTCCGCTGCTGCTCACACTCGCCGTGTCCGGGGGCGGGGGCGAGGGTGAGCAGAGGAGGTAGGCCAATGGGGCGGCGAAGGAGGAGATCCTAGGTGGATGGTCGATAGGAGGGGAGAAGGTAAGGCGGCAACGCGAGGGCAAGAGAGGACGGGTGGCGTCGGCGACATCATGGAGAGGGAGCTAGGGTTAGGGAAGGAGAAAAAGGAAGGGGAAAAGTGAGGAGAGGAGGTCGACGCGGTTACACCCTATCGGCACCCATCCACCCATACTTGGATGGCGAAAGTGCCCTTGGCGGGCCTCCAGATTTACAT
>NW_021270058.1:0-1555 GCF_002162155.2 Triticum dicoccoides
GTTTGTCCAGTTTGTACATGAAGTGCGTCCAGTTTTTGCCGTGACCCTTTCTACTCTTTCGCACATGCTATGCGGGTGAAATGATGATACCATGCCAAGTTTCAACATTTTCAGAATTCATTTTGTAGTGATTTTCAATTTCACGGCCATTTAGCTCTCTAAACAATTAGGTAAATGACCGAAAAACAACAAATGATGTCAGAACATGTTGGGAATTGATGACGTTGCTTTGAATGCTGCATACTGAACAAAAAAGAAGTCCAGAGTTCAAATAAGTTTAAAAAACATTGACGTGCCCGTGTAAGAGATGAGTTCTCGTCCGAAACCCTGATACTCCGAAAGGGTTTGTCCAGTTTGTACACGAAGTGCGTCTAGTTTTTGCTGTGACCCTCTCTACTCTTTCGCACATGCTATGCGGGTGAAATGATGATACCATGCCAAGTTTCAACATTTTCAGAATTCATTTTGTAGTGATTTTCAATTTCACGGTCATTTAGCTCTCTAAACAATTAGGTAAGTGACCGAAAAACAACAAATGATGTTAGAACATGTTGGAAATTGATGACATCGCTTTGAATGCTGCATACTGAACACAAAAGAAGTCCAGCGTTCAAATAAGTTTAAAAAACATTGAAGTGCCCGTGTAATAGATGAGTTCTCGTCCGAAACCCTGATACTCCGAAAGAGTTTGTCCAGTTTGTACACGAAGTGCATCCAGTTTTTGCCATGACCCTCTCTACTCTTTTGCACATGCTATGTGGGTGAAATGATGATACCATGCCAAGTTTCAACATTTTCAGAATTCATTTTGTAGTGATTTTCAATTTCACAGTCATTTAGCTCTCTAAACAATTTGGTAAATGACCCAAAAAAACAAATGATGTCAGAACTTGTTGGAAATTGATAACATCGCTTGGAATGCTGCATACTGAACACAAAAGAAATCCGGAGTTCAAATAAGTTTAAAAAACATTGAAGTGCCCGTGTAAGAGATGAGTTGTCGTCCGAAACCCTGATACTCCGAAAGAGTTTGTCCAGTTTGTACATGAAGTGCGTCTAGTTTTTGCCATGACCCTCTCTACTCTTTTGCACATGCTATGCGGGTGAAATGATGATACCATGCCAAGTTTCAACATTTTCAGAATTCATTTTGTAGTGATTTTCAATTTCACGGTCATTTAGCTCTCTAAACAATTAGGTAAATGACCGAAAAAAAACAAATGATGTCAGAACTTGTTGGAAATTGATGATGTTGCTTTGAATGCTGCATATTCAACACAAAAGAAGTCCGAAGTTCAAATAAGTTTAAAAAACATTGAAGTGCCCGTGTAACAGATGAGTTCTCGTCCGAAACCCTAATACTCCGAAAGGGTTTGTCCAGTTTGTATACGAAGTGTGTCCAGTTTTTGCTGTGACCCTCTCTACTCTTTCGCACATGCTATGCGGGTGAAATGATGATACCATGCCAAGTTTCAACATTTTCAGAATTCATTTTGTAGTGATTTTCAATTTCACGGTCATTTAGCTCTCTAAACAATTAGGTAAATGACCGAAA
>NW_021270058.1:9819-10387 GCF_002162155.2 Triticum dicoccoides
AGTTTCAACATTTTCAGAATTCATTTTGTAGTGATTTTCAATTTCACGGTCATTTAGCTCTCTAAACAATTAGGTAAGTGACCGAAAAACAACAAATGATGTTAGAACATGTTGGAAATTGATGACCTCGCTTTGAATGCTGCATACTGAACACAAAAGAAGTCCAGCGTTCAAATAAGTTTAAAAAACATTGAAGTGCCCGTGTAACAGATGAGTTCTCGTTTGAAACCCTGATACTCCGAAAGTGTTTGTCCAGTTTGTACACGAAGTGCTTCGAGTTTTTGCCGTGACCCTCTCTACTCTTTCGCACATGCTATGCGGGTGAAATGATGATACCATGCCAAGTTTCAACATTTTCAGAATTCATTTTGTAATGATTTTCAATTTCACAGTCATTTAGCTCTCTAAACAATTAGGTAAATGACCGAAAAACAACAAATGATGTCAGAACATGTTGGTAATTGATGACGTCGCTTTGAATGCTGCATACTGAACACAAAAGAAGTCCGGAGTTCAAATAAGTTTAAAAAACATCGAAGTGCCCGTGTAACAGATGAGTTCTCGTCCA
>NW_021270059.1:0-2469 GCF_002162155.2 Triticum dicoccoides
TGTGCCGGAATCCAGGACTCTCTGATGATTTCAACAAGTGAGTTGACTTCAGCTTCACTATAGACGAGTTTGAGCAGAATTGGGCTGGGTTAATGATCAAGTATGAGGCTATGGCACACACGCACTTTGAGAAGTTGTACGAATACAGGTCAACTTGGGTGCCGTGCTACTTCAAACACAGGTTCTTTCCCTTCCTCCAGTCTACACAGCGTAGTGAGGGGTTCAACGCCGTCCTCAAAAGATATGTGAACCCACACAACTCAATGTTGAACTTCGTCAAGCAATATGAAAAAATACAGAACCACATCCTTGCCAAGGAAGGCTGCAGTGATTACAGGACACAACACCTTGAGATTGAGTTGTGGTCCAACTTCCCAATAGAGAAGCAAGCTTACAAAACCTATACTAGAGACCTTTACCGCAAGTTTAGAGAAGAGTTTGAGCTGATTGGACGTTATAATGCATTCCAAGTTGGTGCTGATGTGTTTGAGCTCAGACCGAACCAGGAATTTGTTGCGAAATATGGTTCTCGAAACTACTTGGTGCAGGCAAGGGTGGAGGAGCGTTCCTATTTGTGTGAGTGTTGTAAAATGGACAAGGACGGCATCCTCTGTTGCCACATCCTCAAGGTGTTCACTCATGTTGGCGTTGATGTCATACCGCAAAGGTACCTGCTAAGACGGTGGACACCTACTGCTGTACCTAGTGCGCCAGGGACTGGTTATGAGGAACCGGATGAAATGCCTCCTCAATCAAAGAAGCAGATAAGGGAGAGGAACATGATATACGATTTTCGGAAACTAGCAAAGTTTGCGAGTGGTTCTGATCCAGCACAAGCTATTGTATACAAGCATATGCGTGCAGCACGTACCGAGATCGGCCACCTGAACAAGTCCAAGAAAAGGAAAAAACCGACTGCTGCAACGGGGCCATCAGATGATGGCAACCCTCGAGGACCTCCTCCACCTCCAGGCAGCAATCAGGGGGCTCATCATCCAGGTAATTACCTGCCCCAACTCCTGATCTAACTAGGTGTGTAACTTTAGTTGCACACATCATTGTGCCCAGTTGCACACACCATGGTAGCCACTTGGACAAGAACATACTGCCTAGTTGTGCACGCTGTGTTAGTTCACGCATCAAAGATAACACAGCTAACTTATTTTTTCCAGTTATGCATATATGTGATGTCAACCCTCAAGGACCTCCTCCCCCTCCTGGCTGTACACGACATCCTCCGCCACCTCCTCCCCCGCATGCTCCTCCCAATGGCCCTACAGGCAGCACTCAGGGGGCTCGTCGTCTAGGTAATTACCTTCACCCAACTCCCCATCAAACTAGGTCTGTAACTCCAATTGCACACATCATGGTGCTCAGTTGCACCGAACAGGCTACCTAGTTGCGCATGTTGTGTTAGTTTGAGCATAAAAAAGATAAACACAACTGACTTGTTTGTCCTGTTCTGCCTATAGGTGATGCCAACCCTCAAAGACCTCCTCCCCCGCCAGGCCCAACTAGCAGTGCCCTTTGTGCTACTCCCAATGGACCTACAGGCAGGACTCAGGGGGCTCATAACCCAGGTTAGTACCTTCACCGACTCCAAAACAAATACTAGGGTGAGTGACTTTAGTTGCGCATATCATAGTGCCCAGTTGAACAGAAACATGCTGCCTAGTTGTGTGCACTGTGTTAGTTTGAGGATCAAGCTAAAAATCTAACTTGTTTTTCATGTTCTGCCCATAGGCGACTACAATCCAAGTACCATAACAGGCCGTGCTACTGCAGGTGTTTTTTTCAACTTAACTTGCACACAGCAACCAGTTAGTTGCACAAAAATGTACTGTGTGGTTGCACAGAACATCAGTGTTGGTTGCACAGAACATCAGTGTTGGTTGCACAATAACAAAAATACTAAATTTTTTATATGATTATTACACAGGTGATCGTGACGGTCCTACTGCCCCGTTGGAGGCTGCATCCCTTGCACAAGCTTCTGATGATTTTGTGCCCAGGGATCCTCCAAGGTCTACTACAAAGGGTAGGGCAAAGAGTCGACGGTACAAATCGGCGCTGGAGCTACACCCAAAGAAGAAAAACAAATGCAGCCAGTGCCAATCTACAGAGCACACTGCTGGTGTGTGTCCACAGAGGCTCCTATGATTCTGTTTCCTCATTTGTAACTTTGGAACAAAGAAGGAAAAATAATGATGTCTTTTTTAGCAATGTTGGGACCAAGTGAACACATTCAGCATCTATGATTCCTCTTTATCTAATTTATGCTGCTTGAATTAGTTCATGCACTGTGTAAAAAAAAGTTGCTATTTGTGCCTTTGTTGGCAACTGGTTAAATATTTAGTTGTTGAACAATTGTATATACAGTGCTCCTAATGTATCAACAAAAGTGATGATATTGAGTTGCAAAACGCAATTACTAGCAATGTGCAACTACAAAATCTACTTAATAAAATT
>NW_021270060.1:0-7325 GCF_002162155.2 Triticum dicoccoides
GCACCCGGGGGATTGTCAATCATGGAAATCGCTCTCGGACCCCAAAACGACGAGTAATAGTCAATGAAACGGACCAGAATTGGCAAAAATTGTGAGTGTTGATGACCGACACGTAAACGCACCTCGGAGTTCACAAATCGTGGAAATCACTCCGAGACCCCAAAACAGTGAGTAATAGTCCACGAAACGGTCAGAATTCACCAAAACTGTGAGTATTGACACCGGACATGCAAACACACCATAGGGATCGTCAATCGTGAAAATCGCCCCGGGACCCTAAAACGGGCCAGAATCGTGAGTAATAGTCCACGAAACGGACCAGAATTAGCCAAAATTGTGAGTGTTGATGACCGACACATAAGCACACCTTGGGGTTCGACAACCATGGAAATCGCTTTGGGACCCCAAAATGGTGAGCAATAGTCCACGAAACGGGTCAGACTCGACAAAAACCGTGAGTATTGATGACCGACACGTAAATGCACCCCGGGGTTCAAAACTAGTCCATGAAACGGGCCAGAATCGACAAAAACTGTGTTTGTTCATGACCGACACGTAAGCTCACCTTGATTTTCAACAACCATGTAATTCGCTTTGGGACCCCAAGACCGTGAGTAATAGTGCACGAAACAGGTTAGAATCGACAAAAACCGCGAGTGTTGATAACTGACAAGTAAGCGCACCTTGGGGTTCAACAACTATGCAAATCGCTTCGGTACCCCAAAACGGTTAGTAATAGTACACGAAATGGGTTAGGATATGCCGAAACAATGAATGTTGGCGATGGACATGCAAATGCACCCTGGGATTGTCAATTGTGAAAATTGCTCTGGGACCCCAAAACGGTGAGTAATAGTCCACAAAACGGACAAGAATTGGCCAAAATTGTGAGTGGTTATGACCGAGACATAAACGCAACCCGTGGTTCGTCAATCGCCGAAATCTCTAAGGGACCCGAAAACTGAGTAATAGTCCAAGAAACGGGCCTGAATCGGCCCGCGAGTTTCGACGACCAACACGTAAGCACACATTGGGGTTCAACAACCATGGAAATCGCTTTGGGACCCCAAAACGGTGAGTAAAAGTCATGAAACGGGCTAGAATCGGCCAAAACTGCGAGTGTTGATGACCGACACGTAAGAGCACCTTGGGGTTCAACAACTATGCAAATCGCTTTGGGCCCCCGAAAGGGTAAGTAATAGTATACAAAACGTGTCAGAATTGGCAAAACTGTGAGTGTTGACGATAGACGCGTAAACGCACCCGGGGGATTGTCAATCAAGGAAATCGCTCTCGGACCCCAAAACGGCGAGTAATAGTCAACGAAACAGACCAGAATTGGGAAAAATTGTTAGTGTTGATGACCGACACGTAAACGCACCTCGGAGTCACAAATCGCGGAAATCACTCCGAGACCCCAAAACAGTGAGTAATAGTCCACGAAACGGTCAGAATTCACCAAAACTGTGAGTATTGACACCGGACATGCAAACACACCATAGGGATCGTCAATCATGAAAATTGCTCCTTGACCCTAAAACGGGCCAGAATCGTGAGTAATAGTCCACGAAACGGACCAGAATTAGCCAAAATTGTGAGTGTTGATGACCGACACATAAGCACACCTTGGGGTTCGACAACCATGGAAATCGCTTTGGGACCCCAAAATGGTGAGCAATAGACCACGAAACGGGTCAGACTCGACAAAAACCGTGAGTATTGATGACCGACACGTAAATGCACCCCGGGGTTCAAAAATAGTCCACAAAACGGGTCAGAATAAAAAAAAACTGTGATTGTTGATGACCGACATGTAAGCTCACCTTGATTTTCAACAACCATGTAATTCGCTTTGGGACCCCAAGACCGTGAGTAATAGTCCACGAAATAGGTTAGAATCGACAAAAACTGCGAGTGTTGATAACCGACACGTAAGCGCACCTTGGGGTTTAACAACTATGCAAATCGCTTCGGTACCCCAAAACGGTTAGTAATAGTACACGAAACGGGTTAGGATTGGCCGAAACTATGAGTGTTGACGACGGACATGCAAACGCACCCTGGGATTATCAATTGTGAAAATCGCTCCGGGACCCCAAAACGGTGAGTAATAGTCCACAAAACGGACAAGAATTGGCCAAAATTGTGAGTGGTTATGACCGACACATAAACGCAACCCGTGGTTCGTCAATCGCCGAAATCACTAAGGGACCCGAAAACTGAGTAATAGTCCAAGAAACGGGCCTGAATCGGCCCAAACCGCGAGTTTCGACGACCAACACGTAAGCACACATTGGGGTTCAACAACCATGGAAATCGCTTTGGGACCCCAAAACGGTGAGTAAAAGTCATGAAACGGGCTAGAATCGGCCAAAACTGCGAGTGTTGATGACCGACACGTAAAAGCACCTTGGGGTTCAACAACTATGCAAATCGCTTTGGGCCCCCAAAAGGGTAAGTAATAGTCCACAAAACGTGTCAGAATTGGGAAAACTGTGAGTGTTGACGACAGACGCGTAAACGCACCCGGGGGATTGTCAATGATGGAAATCGCTCTCGGACCCCAAAACGGCGAGTAATAGTCAACGAAACGGACCAGAATTGGCAAAAATTGTGAGTGTTGATGACCGACACGTAAACGCACCTCGGAGTTCACAAATCGTGGAAATCACTCCGAGACCCCAAAACAGTGAGTAATAGTCCACGAAACGGGCTAGAATCGGCCAAAACTGTCTTGGGGTTCAACAACTATGCAAATCACTCCGTGACCCCAAACTGTGAGTAATAGTCTATGAAACGGTCAAAATTCGCCAAAACTGTGAGTATTGACGCTGGACATGCAAACACACCATGGGGATCGTCAATCGTGAAAATCGCTCTGGGTCCCCAAGACGGGCCAGAATCGTGAGTAATAGTCCACGAAACGGACCAGAATTAGCCAAAATTGTGAGTGTTGATGACCGACACATAAGCACACCTTGGGGTTCGACATCCATGGAAATCGCTTTGGGACCCCAAAATGGTGAGTAATAGTCCACGAAACGGGTCAGACTCGACAAAAACCGTGAGTATTGATGACCGACACGTAAACGCACCCCGGGGTTCAACAATAGTCCATGAAATGGGCCACAATCGACAAAAACTATGATTGTTGATGACCGACATGTAAGCGCACCTTGGGGTTCAACAACCATGGAATTCACCTTGGGACCCCAAAACCGTGAGTAATAGTGCACGAAACAGGTTAGAATCGACAAAAACCGCGAGTGTTGATAACCGACACGTAAGCGCAGGGTTTAACAACTATGCAAATCGCTTCGGTACCCCAAAATGGTTAGTAATAGTACACGAAACGGGTTAGGATTGGCCGAAACTATGAGTGTTGACGACGGACATGCAAACGCACCCTGGGATTATCAATTGTGAAAATCGCTCCGGGACCCCAAAACGGTGAGTAATAGTCCACAAAACGGACAAGAATTGGCCAAAATTGTGAGTGGTTATGACCGACACATAAACGCAACCCGTGGTTCGTCAATCGCCGAAATCACTAAGGGACCCGAAAACTGAGTAATAGTCCAAGAAACGGGCCTGAATCGGCCCAAACCGCGAGTTTCGACGACCAACACGTAAGCACACATTGGGGTTCAACAACCATGGAAATCGCTTTGGGACCCCAAAACGGTGAGTAAAAGTCATGAAACGGGCTAGAATCGGCCAAAACTGCGAGTGTTGATGACCGACACATAAGAGCACCTTGGGGTTCAACAACTATGCAAATCGCTTTGGGCCCCCGAAAGGGTAAGTAATAGTCCACAAAACGTGTCAGAATTGGCAAAACTGTGAGTGTTGACGACAGACGCGTAAACGCACCCCGGGGATTGTCAATCATGGAAATCGCTCTCGGACCCCAAAACGGCGAGTAATAGTCAACGAAACGGACCAGAATTGGCAAAAATTGTGAGTGTTGATGACCGACACGTAAACGCACCTCGGAGTTCACAAATCGTGGAAATCACTCCGAGACCCCAAAACAGTGAGTAATAGTCCACGAAATGGTCAGAATTCACCAAAACTGTGAGTATTGACACCGGACATGCAAACACACCATAGGGATCGTCAATCGTGAAAATCGCTCTGGGACCCTAAAACGGGCCAGAATCGTGAGTAATAGTCCACGAAACGGACCAGAATTAGCCAAAATTGTGAGTGTTGATGACCGACACATAAGCACACCTTGGGGTTCGACAAACATGGAAATCGCTTTGGGACCCCAAAATGGTGAGCAATAGTCCACGAAACGGGTCAGACTCGACAAAAACCGTGAGTATTGATGACCGACACGTAAATGCACCCCGGGGTTCAAAAATAGTCCACAAAACGGGTCAGAATCGAAAAAAACTATGATTGTTGATGACCGACATGTAAGCTCACCTTGATATTCAACAACCATGTAATTCGCTTTGGGACCCCAAGATCATGAGTAATAGTGCACGAAACAGGTTAGAATCGACAAAAACCGCGAGTGTTGATAACCGACACGTAAGCGCACCTTGGGGTTTAACAACTATGCAAATCGCTTCGGTACCCCAAAACGGTTAGTAATAGTACACGAAACGGGTTAGGATTGGCCGAAACTATGAGTGTTGACGACGGACATGCAAACGCACCCTGGGATTATCAATTGTGAAAATCGCTCCGGGACCCCAAAACGGTGAGTAATAGTCCACAAAACGGACAAGAATTGGCCAAAATTGTGAGTGGTTATGACCGACACATAAACGCAACCCGTGGTTCGTCAATCGCCGAAATCACTAAGGGACCCGAAAACTGAGTAATAGTCCAAGAAACGGGCCTGAATCGGCCCAAACCGCGAGTTTCGACGACCAACACGTAAGCACACATTGGGGTTCAACAACCATGGAAATCGCTTTGGGACCCCAAAACGGTGAGTAAAAGTCATGAAACGGGCTAGAATCGGCCAAAACTGCGAGTGTTGATGACCGACACGTAAAAGCACCTTGGGGTTCAACAACTATGCAAATCGCTTTGGGCCCCCAAAAGGGTAAGTAATAGTCCACAAAACGTGTCAGAATTGGGAAAACTGTGAGTGTTGACGACAGACGCGTAAACGCACCCGGGGGATTGTCAATGATGGAAATCGCTCTCGGACCCCAAAACGGCGAGTAATAGTCAACGAAACGGACCAGAATTGGCAAAAATTGTGAGTGTTGATGACCGACACGTAAACGCACCTCGGAGTTCACAAATCGTGGAAATCACTCCGAGACCCCAAAACAGTGAGTAATAGTCCACGAAACGGGCTAGAATCGGCCAAAACTGTCTTGGGGTTCAACAACTATGCAAATCACTCCGTGACCCCAAACTGTGAGTAATAGTCTATGAAACGGTCAAAATTCGCCAAAACTGTGAGTATTGACGCTGGACATGCAAACACACCATGGGGATCGTCAATCGTGAAAATCGCTCTGGGTCCCCAAGACGGGCCAGAATCGTGAGTAATAGTCCACGAAACGGACCAGAATTAGCCAAAATTGTGAGTGTTGATGACCGACACATAAGCACACCTTGGGGTTCGACATCCATGGAAATCGCTTTGGGACCCCAAAATGGTGAGTAATAGTCCACGAAACGGGTCAGACTCGACAAAAACCGTGAGTATTGATGACCGACACGTAAACGCACCCCGGGGTTCAACAATAGTCCATGAAATGGGCCACAATCGACAAAAACTATGATTGTTGATGACCGACATGTAAGCGCACCTTGGGGTTCAACAACCATGGAATTCACCTTGGGACCCCAAAACCGTGAGTAATAGTGCACGAAACAGGTTAGAATCGACAAAAACCGCGAGTGTTGATAACCGACACGTAAGCGCAGGGTTTAACAACTATGCAAATCGCTTCGGTACCCCAAAATGGTTAGTAATAGTACACGAAACGGGTTAGGATTGGCCGAAACTATGAGTGTTGACGACGGACATGCAAACGCACCCTGGGATTATCAATTGTGAAAATCGCTCCGGGACCCCAAAACGGTGAGTAATAGTCCACAAAACGGACAAGAATTGGCCAAAATTGTGAGTGGTTATGACCGACACATAAACGCAACCCGTGGTTCGTCAATCGCCGAAATCACTAAGGGACCCGAAAACTGAGTAATAGTCCAAGAAACGGGCCTGAATCGGCCCAAACCGCGAGTTTCGACGACCAACACGTAAGCACACATTGGGGTTCAACAACCATGGAAATCGCTTTGGGACCCCAAAACGGTGAGTAAAAGTCATGAAACGGGCTAGAATCGGCCAAAACTGCGAGTGTTGATGACCGACACGTAAGAGCACCTTGGGGTTCAACAACTATGCAAATCGCTTTGGGCCCCCAAAAGGGTAAGTAATAGTCCACAAAACGTGTCAGAATTGGCAAAACTGTGAGTGTTGACGACAGACGCGTAAACGCACCCGGGGGATTGTCAATCATGGAAATCGCTCTCGGACCCCAAAACGGCGAGTAATAGTCAACGAAACGGACCAGAATTGGCAAAAATTGTGAGTGTTGATGACCGACACGTAAACGCACCTCGGAGTTCACAAATCGTGGAAATCACTCCGAGACCCCAAAACAGTGAGTAATAGTCCATGAAACGGGCTAGAATCGGCCAAAACTGTCTTGGGGTTCAACAACTATGCAAATCACTCCGTGACCCCAAACTGTGAGTAATAGTCTATGAAACGGTCAAAATTCGCCAAAACTGTGAGTATTGACGCTGGACATGCAAACACACCATGGGGATCGTCAATCGTGAAAATCGCTCTGGGTCCCCAAAACGGGCCAGAATCGTGAGTAATAGTCCACGAAACGGACCAGAATTAGCCAAAATTGTGAGTGTTGATGACCGACACATAAGCACACCTTGGGGTTCGACATCCATGGAAATCGCTTTGGGACCCCAAAATGGTGAGTAATAGTCCACGAAACGGGTCAGACTCGACAAAAACCGTGAGTATTGATGACCGACACGTAAACGCACCCCGGGGTTCAACAATAGTCCATGAAATGGGCCACAATCGACAAAAACTATGATTGTTGATGACCGACATGTAAGCGCACCTTGGGGTTCAACAACCATGGAATTCACCTTGGGACCCCAAAACCGTGAGTAATAGTGCACGAAACAGGTTAGAATCGACAAAAACCGCGAGTGTTGATAACCGACACGTAAGCGCAGGGTTTAACAACTATGCAAATCGCTTCGGTACCCCAAAATGGTTAGTAATAGTACACGAAACGGGTTAGGATTGG
>NW_021270060.1:9145-52233 GCF_002162155.2 Triticum dicoccoides
TAAGCTCACCTTGATTTTCAACAACCATGTAATTCGCTTTGGGACCCCAAGACCGTGAGTAATAGTGCACGAAACAGGTTAGAATCGACAAAAACCGCGAGTGTTGATAACTGACACGTAAGCGCACCTTGGGGTTCAACAACTATGCAAATCGCTTCGGTACCCCAAAACGGTTAGTAATAGTACACGAAATGGGTTAGGATATGCCGAAACAATGAATGTTGACGATGGACATGCAAATGCACCCTAGGATTGTCAATTGTGAAAATTGCTCTGGGACCCCAAAACGGTGAGTAATAGTCCACAAAACGGACAAGAATTGGCCAAAATTGTGAGTGGTTATGACCGACACATAAACGCAACCCGTGGTTCGTCAATCGCCGAAATCACTAAGGGACCCGAAAACTGAGTAATAGTCCAAGAAACGGGCCTGAATCGGCCCAAACCGCGAGTTTCGACGACCAACACGTAAGCACACATTGGGGTTCAACAACCATGGAAATCGCTTTGGGACCCCAAAACGGTGAGTAAAAGTCATGAAACGGGCTTGAATCGGCCAAAACTGCGAGTGTTGATGACCGACACATAAGAGCACCTTGGGGTTCAACAACTATGCAAATCGCTTTGGGCCCCCAAAAGGGTAAGTAATAGTCCACAAAACGTGTCAGAATTGGGAAAACTGTGAGTGTTGACGACAGACGCGTAAACGCACCCGGGGGATTGTCAATCATGGAAATCGCTCTCGGACCCCAAAACGGCGAGTAATAGTCAACGGAACGGACCAGAATTGGCAAAAATTGTGAGTGTTGATGACCGACACGTAAACGCACCTCGGAGTTCACAAATCGTGGAAATCACTCCGAGACCCCAAAACAGTGAGTAATAGTCCACGAAACGGGCTAGAATCGGCCAAAACTATCTTGGGGTTCAACAACTATGCAAATCACTCCGTGACCCCAAACTGTGAGTAATAGTCTATGAAACGGTCAAAATTCGCCAAAACTGTGAGTATTGACACCGGACATGCAAACACACCATAGGGATCGTCAATCGTGAAAATCGCTCCGGGACCCTAAAACGGGCCAGAATCGTGAGTAATAGTCCACGAAACGGACCAGAATTAGCCAAAATTGTGAGTGTTGATGACCGACACATAAGCACACCTTGGGGTTTGACAACCATGGAAATCGCTTTGGGACCCCAAAATGGTGAGCAATAGTCCACGAAACGGGTCAGACTCGACAAAAACCGTGAGTATTGATGACCGACACGTAAATGCACCCCGGGGTTCAAAAATAGTCCACAAAACGGGTCAGAATCAAAAAAAACTATGATTGTTGATGACCGACATGTAAGCTCACCTTGATTTTCAACAACCATGTAATTCGCTTTGGGACCCCAAGATCATGAGTAATAGTGCACGAAACAGGTTAGAATCGACAAAAACCGCGAGTGTTGATAACCGACACGTAAGCGCACCTTGGGGTTTAACAACTATGCAAATCGCTTCGGTACCCCAAAACGGTTAGTAATAGTACACGAAACGGGTTAGGATTGGCCGAAACTATGAGTGTTGACGACGGACATGCAAACGCACCCTGGGCTTATCAATTGTGAAAATCGCTCCGGGACCCCAAAACGGTGAGTAATAGTCCACAAAACGGACAAGAATTGGCCAAAATTGTGAGTGGTTATGACCGACACATAAACGCAACCCGTGGTTCGTCAATCGCCGAAATCACTAAGGGACCCGAAAACTGAGTAATAGTCCAAGAAACGGGCCTGAATCGGCCCAAACCGCGAGTTTCGACGACCAACACGTAAGCACACATTGGGGTTCAACAACCATGGAAATCGCTTTGGGACCCCAAAACGGTGAGTAAAAGTCATGAAACGGGCTAGAATCGGCCAAAACTGCGAGTGTTGATGACCGACACATAAGAGCACCTTGGGGTTCAACAACTATGCAAATCGCTTTGGGCCCCCGAAAGGGTAAGTAATAGTCCACAAAACGTGTCAGAATTGGCAAAACTGTGAGTGTTGACGACAGACGCGTAAATGCACCCGGGGGATTGTCAATCATGGAAATCGCTCTCGGACCCCAAAACGACGAGTAATAGTCAATGAAACGGACCAGAATTGGCAAAAATTGTGAGTGTTGATGACCGACACGTAAACGCACCTCGGAGTTCACAAATCGTGGAAATCACTCCGAGACCCCAAAACAGTGAGTAATAGTCCACGAAACGGTCAGAATTCACCAAAACTGTGAGTATTGACACCGGACATGCAAACACACCATAGGGATCGTCAATCGTGAAAATCGCCCCGGGACCCTAAAACGGGCCAGAATCGTGAGTAATAGTCCACGAAACGGACCAGAATTAGCCAAAATTGTGAGTGTTGATGACCGACACATAAGCACACCTTGGGGTTCGACAACCATGGAAATCGCTTTGGGACCCCAAAATGGTGAGCAATAGTCCACGAAACGGGTCAGACTCGACAAAAACCGTGAGTATTGATGACCGACACGTAAATGCACCCCGGGGTTCAAAACTAGTCCATGAAACGGGCCAGAATCGACAAAAACTGTGTTTGTTCATGACCGACACATAAGCTCACCTTGATTTTCAACAACCATGTAATTCGCTTTGGGACCCCAAGACCGTGAGTAATAGTGCACGAAACAGGTTAGAATCGACAAAAACCGCGAGTGTTGATAACTGACACGTAAGCGCACCTTGGGGTTCAACAACTATGCAAATCGCTTCGGTACCCCAAAACGGTTAGTAATAGTACACGAAATGGGTTAGGATATGCCGAAACAATGAATGTTGACGATGGACATGCAAATGCACCCTAGGATTGTCAATTGTGAAAATTGCTCTGGGACCCCAAAACGGTGAGTAATAGTCCACAAAACGGACAAGAATTGGCCAAAATTGTGAGTGGTTATGACCGACACATAAACGCAACCCGTGGTTCGTCAATCGCCGAAATCACTAAGGGACCCGAAAACTGAGTAATAGTCCAAGAAACGGGCCTGAATCGGCCCAAACCGCGAGTTTCGACGACCAACACGTAAGCACACATTGGGGTTCAACAACCATGGAAATCGCTTTGGGACCCCAAAACGGTGAGTAAAAGTCATGAAACGGGCTTGAATCGGCCAAAACTGCGAGTGTTGATGACCGACACGTAAAAGCACCTTGGGGTTCAACAACTATGCAAATCGCTTTGGGCCCCCAAAAGGGTAAGTAATAGTCCACAAAACGTGTCAGAATTGGGAAAACTGTGAGTGTTGACGACAGACGCGTAAACGCACCCGGGGGATTGTCAATGATGGAAATCGCTCTCGGACCCCAAAACGGCGAGTAATAGTCAACGAAACGGACCAGAATTGGCAAAAATTGTGAGTGTTGATGACCGACACGTAAACGCACCTCGGAGTTCACAAATCGTGGAAATCACTCCGAGACCCCAAAACAGTGAGTAATAGTCCACGAAACGGGCTAGAATCGGCCAAAACTGTCTTGGGGTTCAACAACTATGCAAATCACTCCGTGACCCCAAACTGTGAGTAATAGTCTATGAAACGGTCAAAATTCGCCAAAACTGTGAGTATTGACGCTGGACATGCAAACACACCATGGGGATCGTCAATCGTGAAAATCGCTCTGGGTCCCCAAAACGGGCCAGAATCGTGAGTAATAGTCCACGAAACGGACCAGAATTAGCCAAAATTGTGAGTGTTGATGACCGACACATAAGCACACCTTGGGGTTCGACATCCATGGAAATCGCTTTGGGACCCCAAAATGGTGAGTAATAGTCCACGAAACGGGTCAGACTCGACAAAAACCGTGAGTATTGATGACCGACACGTAAACGCACCCCGGGGTTCAACAATAGTCCATGAAATGGGCCACAATCGACAAAAACTGTGATTGTTGATGACCGACATGTAAGCGCACCTTGGGGTTCAACAACCATGGAATTCACCTTGGGACCCCAAAACCGTGAGTAATAGTGCACGAAACAGGTTAGAATCGACAAAAACCGCGAGTGTTGATAACCGACACGTAAGCGCAGGGTTTAACAACTATGCAAATCGCTTCGGTACCCCAAAACGGTTAGTAATAGTACACGAAACGGGTTAGGATTGGCCGAAACTATGAGTGTTGACGACGGACATGCAAACGCACCCTGGGATTATCAATTGTGAAAATCGCTCCGGGACCCCAAAACGGTGAGTAATAGTCCACAAAACGGACAAGAATTGGCCAAAATTGTGAGTGGTTATGACCGACACATAAACGCAACCCGTGGTTCGTCAATCGCCGAAATCACTAAGGGACCTGAAAACTGAGTAATAGTCCAAGAAACGGGCCTGAATCGGCCCGCGAGTTTCGACAACCAACACGTAAGCACACATTGGGGTTCAACAACCATAGAAATCGCTTTGGGACCCCAAAACGGTGAGTAAAAGTCATGAAACGGGCTAGAATCGGCCAAAACTGCGAGTGTTGATGACCGACACGTAAGAGCACCTTGGGGTTCAACAACTATGCAAATCGCTTTGGGCCCCCGAAAGGGTAAGTAATAGTCCACAAAACGTGCCAGAATTGGCAAAACTGTGAGTGTTGACGACAGACGCGTAAACACACCCGGGGGATTGTCAATCATGGAAATCGCTCTCGGACCCCAAAACGGCGAGTAATAGTCAACGAAACGGACCAGAATTGGCAAAAATTGTGAGTGTTGATGACCGACACGTAAACGCACCTCGGAGTTCACAAATCATGGAAATCACACTGAGACCCCAAAACAGTGAGTAATAGTCCACGAAACGGTCAGAATTCACCAAAACTGTGAGTATTGACACCGGACATGCAAACACACCATAGGGATCGTCAATCGTGAAAATCGCTCCGGGACCCTAAAACGGGCCAGAATCGTGAGTAATAGTCCACGAAACGGACCAGAATTAGCCAAAATTGTGAGTGTTGATGACCGACACATAAGCACACCTTGGGGTTCGACAACCATGGAAATCGCTTTGGGACCCCAAAATGGTGAGCAATAGTCCACGAAACGGGTCAGACTCGACAAAAACCGTGAGTATTGATGACCGACACGTAAATGCACCCCGGGGTTCAAAAATAGTCCACAAAACGGGTCAGAATCGAAAAAAACTATGATTGTTGATGACCGACATGTAAGCTCACCTTGATTTTCAACAACCATGCAATTCGCTTTGGGACCCCAAGATCATGAGTAATAGTGCACGAAACAGGTTAGAATCGACAAAAACCGCGAGTGTTGATAACCGACACGTAAGCGCACCTTGGGGTTTAACAACTATGCAAATCGCTTCGGTACCCCAAAACGGTTAGTAATAGTACACGAAACGGGTTAGGATTGGCCGAAACTATGAGTGTTGACGACGGACATGCAAACGCACCCTGGGATTATCAATTGTGAAAATCGCTCCGGGACCCCAAAACGGTGAGTAATAGTCCACAAAACGGACAAGAATTGGCCAAAATTGTGAGTGGTTATGACCGACACATAAACGCAACCCGTGGTTCGTCAATCGCCGAAATCACTAAGGGACCCGAAAACTGAGTAATAGTCCAAGAAACGGGCCTGAATCGGCCCAAACTGCGAGTTTCGACGACCAACACGTAAGCACACATTGGGGTTCAACAACCATGGAAATCGCTTTGGGACCCCAAAACGGTGAGTAAAAGTCATGAAACGGGCTAGAATCGGCCAAAACTGCGAGTGTTGATGACCGACACATAAGAGCACCTTGGGGTTCAACAACTATGCAAATCGCTTTGGGCCCCCGAAAGGGTAAGTAATAGTCCACAAAACGTGTCAGAATTGGCAAAACTGTGAGTGTTGACGACAGACGCGTAAACGCACCCCGGGGATTGTCAATCATGGAAATCGCTCTCGGACACCAAAACGGCGAGTAATAGTCAACGAAACGGACCAGAATTGGCAAAAATTGTGAGTGTTGATGACCGACACGTAAACGCACCTCGGAGTTCACAAATCGTGGAAATCACTCCGAGACCCCAAAACAGTGAGTAATAGTCCACGAAATGGTCAGAATTCACCAAAACTGTGAGTATTGACACCGGACATGCAAACACACCATAGGGATCGTCAATCGTGAAAATCGCTCCGGGACCCTAAAACGGGCCAGAATCGTGAGTAATAGTCCACGAAACGGACCAGAATTAGCCAAAATTGTGAGTGTTGATGACCGACAAGTAAGCACACCTTGGGGTTCGACAACCATGGAAATCGCTTTGGGACCCCAAAATGGTGAGCAATAGTCCACGAAACGGGTCAGACTCGACAAAAACCGTGAGTATTGATGACCGACACGTAAATGCACCCCGGGGTTCAAAAATAGTCCACAAAACGGGTCAGAATCGAAAAAAACTATGATTGTTGATGACCGACATGTAAGCTCACCTTGATTTTCAACAACCATGCAATTCGCTTTGGGACCCCAAGATCATGAGTAATAGTGCACGAAACAGGTTAGAATCGACAAAAACCGCGAGTGTTGATAACCGACACGTAAGCGCACCTTGGGGTTTAACAACTATGCAAATCGCTTCGGTACCCCAAAACGGTTAGTAATAGTACACGAAATGGGTTAGGATTGGCCGAAACTATGAGTGTTGACGACGGACATGCAAACGCACCCTGGGATTATCAATTGTGAAAATCGCTCCGGGACCCTAAAACGGTGAGTAATAGTCCACAAAACGGACAAGAATGGGCCAAAATTGTGAGTGGTTATGAGCGACACATAAACGCAACCCGTGGTTCGTCAATCGCCGAAATCACTAAGGGACACGAAAACTGAGTAATAGTCCAAGAAACGGGCCTGAATCGGCCCAAACCGCGAGTTTCGACGACCAACACGTAAGCACACATTGGGGTTCAACAACCATGGAAATCGCTTTGGGACCCCAAAACGGTGAGTAAAAGTCATGAAACGGGCTAGAATCGGCCAAAACTGCGAGTGTTGATGACCGACACGTAAGAGCACCTTGGGGTTCAACAACTATGCAAATCGCTTTGGGCCCCCAAAAGGGTAAGTAATAGTCCACAAAACGTGTCAGAATTGGCAAAACTGTGAGTGTTGACGACAGACGCGTAAACGCACCCGGGGGATTGTCAATCATGGAAATCGCTCTCGGACCCCAAAACGGCGAGTAATAGTCAACGAAACGGACCAGAATTGGCAAAAATTGTGAGTGTTGATGACCGACACGTAAACGCACCTCGGAGTTCACAAATCGTGGAAATCACTCCGAGACCCCAAAACAGTGAGTAATAGTCCATGAAACGGGCTAGAATCGGCCAAAACTGTCTTGGGGTTCAACAACTATGCAAATCACTCCGTGACCCCAAACTGTGAGTAATAGTCTATGAAACGGTCAAAATTCGCCAAAACTGTGAGTATTGACGCTGGACATGCAAACACACCATGGGGATCGTCAATCGTGAAAATCGCTCTGGGTCCCCAAAACGGGCCAGAATCGTGAGTAATAGTCCACGAAACGGACCAGAATTAGCCAAAATTGTGAGTGTTGATGACCGACACATAAGCACACCTTGGGGTTCGACATCCATGGAAATCGCTTTGGGACCCCAAAATGGTGAGTAATAGTCCACGAAACGGGTCAGACTCGACAAAAACCGTGAGTATTGATGACCGACACGTAAACGCACCCCGGGGTTCAACAATAGTCCATGAAATGGGCCACAATCGACAAAAACTGTGATTGTTGATGACCGACATGTAAGCGCACCTTGGGGTTCAACAACCATGGAATTCACCTTGGGACCCCAAAACCGTGAGTAATAGTGCACGAAACAGGTTAGAATCGACAAAAACCGCGAGTGTTGATAACCGACACGTAAGCGCAGGGTTTAACAACTATGCAAATCGCTTCGGTACCCCAAAACGGTTAGTAATAGTACACGAAACGGGTTAGGATTGGCCGAAACTATGAGTGTTGACGACGGACATGCAAACGCACCCTGGGATTATCAATTGTGAAAATCGCTCCGGGACCCCAAAACGGTGAGTAATAGTCCACAAAACGGACAAGAATTGGCCAAAATTGTGAGTGGTTATGACCGACACATAAACGCGACCCGTGGTTCGTCAATCGCCGAAATCACTAAGGGACCCGAAAACTGAGTAATAGTCCAAGAAACGGGCCTGAATCGGCCCAAACCGCGAGTTTCGACGACCAACACGTAAGCACACATTGGGGTTCAACAACCATGGAAATCGCTTTGGGACCCCAAAACGGTGAGTAAAAGTCATGAAACGGGCTAGAATCGGCCAAAACTGCGAGTGTTGATGACCGACACATAAGAGCACCTTGGGGTTCAACAACTATGCAAATCGCTTTGGGCCCCCGAAAGGGTAAGTAATAGTCCACAAAACGTGTCAGAATTGGCAAAACTGTGAGTGTTGACGACAGACGCGTAAACGCACCCGGGGGATTGTCAATCATGGAAATCGCTCTCGGACCCCAAAACGACGAGTAATAGTCAATGAAACGGACCAGAATTGGCAAAAATTGTGAGTGTTGATGACCGACACGTAAACGCACCTCGGAGTTCACAAATCGTGGAAATCACTCCGAGACCCCAAAACAGTGAGTAATAGTCCACGAAACGGTCAGAATTCACCAAAACTGTGAGTATTGACACCGGACATGCAAACACACCATAGGGATCGTCAATCGTGAAAATCGCCCCGGGACCCTAAAACGGGCCAGAATCGTGAGTAATAGTCCACGAAACGGACCAGAATTAGCCAAAATTGTGAGTGTTGATGACCGACACATAAGCACACCTTGGGGTTCGACAACCATGGAAATCGCTTTGGGACCCCAAAATGGTGAGCAATAGTCCACGAAACGGGTCAGACTCGACAAAAACCGTGAGTATTGATGACCGACACGTAAATGCACCCCGGGGTTCAAAACTAGTCCATGAAACGGGCCAGAATCGACAAAAACTGTGTTTGTTCATGACCGACACGTAAGCTCACCTTGATTTTCAACAACCATGTAATTCGCTTTGGGACCCCAAGACCGTGAGTAATAGTGCACGAAACAGGTTAGAATCGACAAAAACCGCGAGTGTTGATAACTGACACGTAAGCGCACCTTGGGGTTCAACAACTATGCAAATCGCTTCGGTACCCCAAAACGGTTAGTAATAGTACACGAAATGGGTTAGGATATGCCGAAACAATGAATGTTGACGATGGACATGCAAATGCACCCTGGGATTGTCAATTGTGAAAATTGCTCTGGGACCCCAAAACGGTGAGTAATAGTCCACAAAACGGACAAGAATTGGCCAAAATTGTGAGTGGTTATGACCGACACATAAACGCAACCGGTGGTTCGTCAATCGCCGAAATCACTAAGGGACCCGAAAACTGAGTAATAGTCCAAGAAACGGGCCTGAATTGGCCCGCGAGTTTCGACGACCAACACGTAAGCACACATTGGGGTTCAACAACCATGGAAATCGCTTTGGGACCCCAAAACGGTGAGTAAAAGTCATGAAACGGGCTAGAATCGGCCAAAACTGCGAGTGTTGATGACCGACACGTAAGAGCACCTTGGGGTTCAACAACTATGCAAATCGCTTTGGGCCCCCAAAAGGGTAAGTAATAGTCCACAAAACGTGTCAGAATTGGCAAAACTGTGAGTGTTGACGACAGACGCGTAAACGCACCCGGGGGATTGTCAATCATGGAAATCGCTCTCGGACCCCAAAACGGCGAGTAATAGTCAACGAAACGGACCAGAATTGGCAAAAATTGTGAGTGTTGATGACCGACACGTAAACGCACCTCGGAGTTCACAAATCGTGGAAATCACTCCGAGACCCCAAAACAGTGAGTAATAGTCCACGAAACGGGCTAGAATCGGCCAAAACTGTCTTGGGGTTCAACAACTATGCAAATCACTCCGTGACCCCAAACTGTGAGTAATAGTCTATGAAACAGTCAAAATTCGCCAAAACTGTGAGTATTGACGCTGGACATGCAAACACACCATGGGGATCGTCAATCGTGAAAATCGCTCTGGGTCCCCAAACCGGGCCAGAATCGTGAGTAATAGTCCACGAAACGGACCAGAATTAGCCAAAATTGTGAGTGTTGATGACCGACACATAAGCACACCTTGGGGTTCGACATCCATGGAAATCGCTTTGGGACCCCAAAATGGTGAGTAATAGTCCACGAAACGGGTCAGACTCGACAAAAACCGTGAGTATTGATGACCGACACGTAAACGCACCCCGGGGTTCAACAATAGTCCATGAAATGGGCCACAATCGACAAAAACTGTGATTGTTGATGACCGACATGTAAGCGCACCTTGGGGTTCAACAACCATGGAATTCACCTTGGGACCCCAAAACCGTGAGTAATAGTGCACGAAACAGGTTAGAATCGACAAAAACCGCGAGTGTTGATAACCGACACGTAAGCGTAGGGTTTAACAACTATGCAAATCGCTTCGGTACCCCAAAACGGTTAGTAATAGTACACGAAACGGGTTAGGATTGGCCGAAACTATGATTGTTGACGACGGACATGCAAACGCACCCTGGGATTATCAATTGTGAAAATCGCTCCGGGACCCCAAAACGGTGAGTAATAGTCCACAAAACGGACAAGAATTGGCCAAAATTGTGAGTGGTTATGACCGACACATAAACGCAACCCGTGGTTCGTCAATCGCCGAAATCACTAAGGGACCCGAAAACTGAGTAATAGTCCAAGAAACGGGCCTGAATCGGCCCAAACCGCGAGTTTCGACGACCAACACGTAAGCACACATTGGGGTTCAACAACCATAGAAATCGCTTTGGGACCCCAAAACGGTGAGTAAAAGTCATGAAACGGGCTAGAATCGGCCAAAACTGCGAGTGTTGATGACCGACACATAAGAGCACCTTGGGGTTCAACAACTATGCAAATCGCTTTGGGCCCCCGAAAGGGTAAGTAATAGTCCACAAAACGTGTCAGAATTGGCAAAACTGTGAGTGTTGACGACAGACGCGTAAACGCACCCGGGGGATTGTCAATCATGGAAATCGCTCTCGGACCCCAAAACGACGAGTAATAGTCAATCAAACGGACCAGAATTGGCAAAAATTGTGAGTGTTGATGACCGACACGTAAACGCACCTCGGAGTTCACAAATCGTGGAAATCACTCCGAGACCCCAAAACAGTGAGTAATAGTCCACGAAACGGTCAGAATTCACCAAAACTGTGAGTATTGACACCGGACATGCAAACACACCATAGGGATCGTCAATCGTGAAAATCGCCCCGGGACCCTAAAACGGGCCAGAATCGTGAGTAATAGTCCATGAAACGGACCAGAATTAGCCAAAATTGTGAGTGTTGATGACCGACACATAAGCACACCTTGGGGTTCGACAACCATGGAAATCGCTTTGGGACCCCAAAATGGTGAGCAATAGTCCACGAAACGGGTCAGACTCGACAAAAACCGCGAGTATTGATGACCGACACGTAAATGCACCCCGGGGTTCAAAACTAGTCCATGAAACGGGCCAGAATCGACAAAAACTGTGTTTGTTCATGACCGACACGTAAGCTCACCTTGATTTTCAACAACCATGTAATTCGCTTTGGGACCCCAAGACCGTGAGTAATAGTGCACGAAACAGGTTAGAATCGACAAAAACCGCGAGTGTTGATAACTGACACGTAAGCGCACCTTGGGGTTCAACAACTATGCAAATCGCTTCGGTACCCCAAAACGGTTAGTAATAGTACACGAAATGGGTTAGGATTGGACGAAACAATGAATGTTGACGATGGACATGCAAATGCACCCTGGGATTGTCAATTGTGAAAATTGCTCTGGGACCCCAAAACGGTGAGTAATAGTCCACAAAACGGACAAGAATTGGCCAAAATTGTGAGTGGTTATGACCGACACATAAACGCAACCCGTGGTTCGTCAATCGCCGAAATCACTAAGGGACCCGAAAACTGAGTAATAGTCCAAGAAACGGGCCTGAATCGGCCCGCGAGTTTCGACGACCAACACGTAAGCACACATTGGGGTTCAACAACCATGGAAATCGCTTTGGGACCCCAAAACGGTGAGTAAAAGTCATGAAACGGGCTAGAATCGGCCAAAACTGCGAGTGTTGATGACCGACACGTAAGAGCACCTTGGGGTTCAACAACTATGCAAATCGCTTTGGGCCCCCGAAAGGGTAAGTAATAGTCCACAAAACGTGTCAGAATTAGCAAAACTGTGAGTGTTGACGATAGACGCGTAAACGCACCCGGGGGATTGTCAATCATGGAAATCGCTCTCGGACCCCAAAACGGCGAGTAATAGTCAACGAAACGGACCAGAATTGGCAAAAATTGTTAGTGTTGATGACCGACACGTAAACGCACCTCGGAGTCACAAATCGCGGAAATCACTCCGAGACCCCAAAACAGTGAGTAATAGTCCACGAAACGGTCAGAATTCACCAAAACTGTGAGTATTGACACCGGACATGCAAACACACCATAGGGATCGTCAATCGTGAAAATCGCTCCGTGACCCTAAAACGGGCCAGAATCGTGAGTAATAGTCCACGAAATGGACCAGAATTAGCCAAAATTGTGAGTGTTGATGACCGACACATAAGCACACCTTGGGGTTCGACAACCATGGAAATCGCTTTGGGACCCCAAAATGGTGAGCAATAGTCCACGAAACGGGCCAGACTCGACAAAAACCGTGAGTATTGATGACCGACACGTAAATGCACCCCGGGGTTCAAAAATAGTCCACAAAACGGGTCAGAATCAAAAAAACTGTGATTGTTGATGACCGACATGTAAGCTCACCTTGATTTTCAACAACCAAGTAATTCGCTTTGGGACCCCAAGACCGTGAGTAATAGTCCACGAAATAGGTTAGAATCGACAAAAACCGCGAGTGTTGATAACCGACACGTAAGCGCACCTTGGGGTTTAACAACTATGCAAATCGCTTCGGTACCCCAAAACGGTTAGTAATAGTACACGAAACGGGTTAGGATTGGCCGAAACTATGAGTGTTGACGACGGACATGCAAACGCACCCTGGGATTATCAATTGTGAAAATCGCTCCGGGACCCCAAAACGGTGAGTAATAGTCCTCAAAACGGACAAGAATTGGCCAAAATTGTTTGTGGTTATGACCGACACATAAATGCAACCCGTGGTTCGTCAATCGCCGAAATCTCTAAGGGACCCGAAAACTGAGTAATAGTCCAAGAAACGGGCCTGAATCGGCCCAAACCGCGAGTTTCGATGACCAACACGTAAGCACACATTGGGGTTCAACAACCATGGAAATCGCTTTGGGACCCCAAAACGGTGAGTAAAAGTCATGAAACGGGCTAGAATCGGCCAAAACTGCGAGTGTTGATGACCGACACATAAGAGCACCTTGGGGTTCAACAACTATGCAAATCGCTTTGGGCCCCCGAAAGGGTAAGTAATAGTCCACAAAACGTGTCAGAATTGGCAAAACTGTGAGTGTTGACGACAGACGCGTAAACGCACCCCGGGGATTGTCAATCATGGAAATCGCTCTCGGACCCCAAAACGGCGAGTAATAGTCAACGAAACGGACCAGAATTGGCAAAAATTGTGAGTGTTGATGACCGACACGTAAACGCACCTCGGAGTTCACAAATCGTGGAAATCACTCCGAGACCCCAAAACAGTGAGTAATAGTCCACGAAATGGTCAGAATTCACCAAAACTGTGAGTATTGACACCGGACATGCAAACACACCATAGGGATCGTCAATCGTGAAAATCGCTCCGGGACCCTAAAACGGGCCAGAATCGTGAGTAATAGTCCACAAAACGGACCAGAATTAGCCAAAATTGTGAGTGTTGATGACCGACACATAACCACACCTTGGGGTTCGACAAACATGGAAATCGCTTTGGGACCCCAAAATGGTGAGCAATAGTCCACGAAACGGGTCAGACTCGACAAAAACCGTGAGTATTGATGACCGACACGTAAATGCACCCCGGGGTTCAAAAATAGTCCACAAAACGGGTCAGAATCGAAAAAAACTATGATTGTTGATGACCGACATGTAAGCTCACCTTGATTTTCAACAACCATGTAATTCGCTTTGGGACCCCAAGATCATGAGTAATAGTGCACGAAACAGGTTAGAATCGACAAAAACCGCGAGTGTTGATAACCGACACGTAAGCGCACCTTGGGGTTTAACAACTATGCAAATCGCTTCGGTACCCCAAAACGGTTAGTAATAGTACACGAAACGGGTTAGGATTGGCCGAAACTATGAGTGTTGACGACGGACATGCAAACGCACCCTGGGATTATCAATTGTGAAAATCGCTCCGGGACCCCAAAACGGTGAGTAATAGTCCACAAAACGGACAAGAATTGGCCAAAATTGTGAGTGGTTATGACCGACACATAAACGCAACCCGTGGTTCGTCAATCGCCGAAATCACTAAGGGACCCGAAAACTGAGTAATAGTCCAAGACACGGGCCTGAATCGGCCCAAACCGCGAGTTTCGACGACCAACACGTAAGCACACATTGGGGTTCAACAACCATGGAAATCGCTTTGGGACCCCAAAACGGTGAGTAAAAGTCATGAAACGGGCTAGAATCGGCCAAAACTGCGAGTGTTGATGACCGACACATAAGAGCACCTTGGGGTTCAACAACTATGCAAATCGCTTTGGGCCCCCGAAAGGGTAAGTAATAGTCCACAAAACGTGTCAGAATTGGCAAAACTGTGAGTGTTGACGACAGACGCGTAAACGCACCCCGGGGATTGTCAATCATGGAAATCGCTCTCGGACCCCAAAACGGCGAGTAATAGTCAACGAAACGGACCAGAATTGGCAAAAATTGTGAGTGTTGATAACCGACACGTAAACGCACCTCGGAGTTCACAAATCGTGGAAATCACTCCGAGACCCCAAAACAGTGAGTAATAGTCCACGAAACGGTCAGAATTCACCAAAACTATGAGTATTGACACCGGACATGCAAACACACCATAGGGATCGTCAATCGTGATAATCGCTCCGGGACCCTAAAACGGGCCAGAATCGTGAGTAATAGTCCACGAAACGGACCAGAATTAGCCAAAATTGTGAGTGTTGATGACCGACACATAAGCACACCTTGGGGTTCGACAACCATGGAAATCGCTTTGGGACCCCAAAATGGTGAGCAATAGTCCACGAAACGGGTCAGACTCGACAAAAACCGTGAGTATTGATGACCGACACGTAAATGCACCCCGGGGTTCAAAAATAGTCCACAAAACGGGTCAGAATCGAAAAAAACTGTGATTGTTGATGACCGACATGTAAGCTCACCTTGCTTTTCAACAACCATGTAATTCGCTTTGGGACCCCAAGATCATGAGTAATAGTGCACGAAACAGGTTAGAATCGACAAAAACCGCGAGTGTTGATAACCGACACGTAAGCGCACCTTGGGGTTTAACAACTATGCAAATCGCTTCGGTACCCCAAAACGGTTAGTAATAGTACACGAAATGGGTTAGGATTGGCCGAAACTATGAGTGTTGACGACGGACATGCAAACGCACCCTGGGATTATCAATTGTGAAAATCGCTCCGGGACCCTAAAACGGTGAGTAATAGTCCACAAAACGGACAAGAATTGGCCAAAATTGTGAGTGGTTATGAGCGACACATAAACGCAACCCGTGGTTCGTCAATCGCCGAAATCACTAAGGGACCCGAAAACTGAGTAATAGTCCAAGAAACGGGCCTGAATCGGCCCAAACCGCGAGTTTCGACGACCAACACGTAAGCACACATTGGGGTTCAACAACCATGGAAATCGCTTTGGGACCCCAAAACGGTGAGTAAAAGTCATGAAACGGGCTAGAATCGGCCAAAACTGCGAGTGTTGATGACCGACACGTAAGAGCACCTTGGGGTTCAACAACTATGCAAATCGCTTTGGGCCCCCAAAAGGGTAAGTAATAGTCCACAAAACGTGTCAGAATTGGCAAAACTGTGAGTGTTGACGACAGACGCGTAAACGCAACCGGGGGATTGTCAATCATGGAAATCGCTCTCGGACCCCAAAACGGCGAGTAATAGTCAACGAAACGGACCAGAATTGGCAAAAATTGTGAGTGTTGATGACCGACACGTAAACGCACCTCGGAGTTCACAAATCGTGGAAATCACTCCGAGACCCCAAAACAGTGAGTAATAGTCCACGAAACGGGCTAGAATCGGCCAAAACTGTCTTGGGGTTCAACAACTATGCAAATCACTCCGTGACCCCAAACTGTGAGTAATAGTCTATGAAACGGTCAAAATTCGCCAAAACTGTGAGTATTGACGCTGGACATGCAAACACACCATGGGGATCGTCAATCGTGAAAATCGCTCTGGGTCCCCAAAACGGGCCAGAATCGTGAGTAATAGTCCACGAAACGGACCAGAATTAGCCAAAATTGTGAGTGTTGATGACCGACACATAAGCACACCTTGGGGTTCGACATCCATGGAAATCGCTTTGGGACCCCAAAATGGTGAGTAATAGTCCACGAAACGGGTCAGACTCGACAAAAACCGTGAGTATTGATGACCGACACGTAAACGCACCCCGGGGTTCAACAATAGTCCATGAAATGGGCCACAATCGACAAAAACTGTGATTGTTGATGACCGACATGTAAGCGCACCTTGGGGTTCAACAACCATGGAATTCACCTTGGGACCCCAAAACCGTGAGTAATAGTGCACGAAACAGGTTAGAATCGACAAAAACCGCGAGTGTTGATAACCGACACGTAAGCGTAGGGTTTAACAACTATGCAAATCGCTTCGGTACCCCAAAACGGTTAGTAATAGTACACGAAATGGGTTAGGATATGCCGAAACAATGAATGTTGACGATGGACATGCAAATGCACCCTGGGATTGTCAATTGTGAAAATTGCTCTGGGACCCCAAAACGGTGAGTAATAGTCCACAAAACGGACAAGAATTGGCCAAAATTGTGAGTGGTTATGACCGACACATAAACGCAACCCGTGGTTCGTCAATCGCCGAAATCACTAAGGGACCCGAAAACTGAGTAATAGTGCAAGAAACGGGCCTGAATCGGCCCGCGAGTTTCGACGACCAACACGTAAGCACACATGGGGGTTCAACAACCATGGAAATCGCTTTGGGACCCCAAAACGGTGAGTAAAAGTCATGAAACGGGCTAGAATCGGCCAAAACTGCGAGTGTTGATGACCGACACGTAAGAGCACCTTGGGGTTCAACAACTATGCAAATCGCTTTGGGCCCCCAAAAGGGTAAGTAATAGTCCACAAAACGTGTCAGAATTGGCAAAACTGTGAGTGTTGACGACAGACGCGTAAACGCACCCGGGGGATTGTCAATCATGGAAATCGCTCTCGGACCCCAAAACGGCGAGTAATAGTCAACGAAACGGACCAGAATTGGCAAAAATTGTGAGTGTTGATGACCGACACGTAAACGCACCTCGGAGTTCACAAATCGTGGAAATCACTCCGAGACCCCAAAACAGTGAGTAATAGTCCACGAAACGGTCAGAATTCACCAAAACTGTGAGTATTGACACCGGACATGCAAACACACCATAGGGATCGTCAATCGTGAAAATCGCTCCGGGACCCTAAAACGGGCCAGAATCGTGAGTAATAGTCCACGAAACGGACCAGAATTAGCCAAAATTGTGAGTGTTGATGACCGACACATAAGCACACCTTGGGGTTCGACAACCATGGAAATCGCTTTGGGACCCCAAAATGGTGAGCAATAGTCCACGAAACGGGTCAGACTCGACAAAAACCGTGAGTATTGATGACCGACACGTAAATGCACCCCGGGGTTCAAAAATAGTCCACAAAACGGGTCAGAATCGAAAAAAACTATGATTGTTGATGACCGACATGTAAGCTCACCTTGATTTTCAACAACCATGTAATTCGCTTTGGGACCCCAAGATCATGAGTAATAATGCACGAAACAGGTTAGAATCGACAAAAACCGCGAGTGTTGATAACCGACACGTAAGCGCACCTTGGGGTTTAACAACTATGCAAATCGCTTCGGTACCCCAAAACGGTTAGTAATAGTACACGAAACGGGTTAGGATTGGCCGAAACTATGAGTGTTGACGACGGACATGCAAACGCACCCTGGGATTATCAATTGTGAAAATCGCTCCGGGACCCCAAAACGGTGAGTAATAGTCCACAAAACGGACAAGAATTGGCCAAAATTGTGAGTGGTTATGACCGACACATAAACGCAACCCGTGGTTTGTCAATCGCCGAAATCACTAAGGGACCCGAAAACTGAGTAATAGTCCAAGAAACGGGCCTGAATCGGCCCAAACCGCGAGTTTCGACGACCAACACGTAAGCACACATTGGGGTTCAACAACCATGGAAATCGCTTTGGGACCCCAAAACGGTGAGTAAATGTCATGAAACGGGCTAGAATCGGCCAAAACTGCGAGTGTTGATGACCGACACATAAGAGCACCTTGGGGTTCAACAACTATGCAAATCGCTTTGGGCCCCCGAAAGGGTAAGTAATAGTCCACAAAACGTGTCAGAATTGGCAAAACTGTGAGTGTTCACGACAGACGCGTAAATGCACCCCGGGGATTGTCAATCATGGAAATCGCTCTCGGACCCCAAAACGACGAGTAATAGTCAACGAAACGGACCAGAATTGGCAAAAATTGTGAGTGTTGATGACCGACACGTAAACGCACCTCGGAGTTCACAAATCGTGGAAATCACTCCGAGACCCCAAAACAGTGAGTAATAGTCCACGAAACGGTCAGAATTCACCAAAACTGTGAGTATTTACACCGGACATGCAAACACACCATAGGGATCGTCAATCGTGATAATCGCTCCGGGACCCTAAAACGGGCCAGAATCGTGAGTAATAGTCCACGAAACGGACCAGAATTAGCCAAAATTGTGAGTGTTGATGACCGACACATAAGCACACCTTGGGGTTCGACAACCATGGAAATCGCTTTGGGACCCCAAAATGGTGAGCAATAGTCCACGAAACGGGTCAGACTCGACAAAAACCGTGAGTATTGATGACCGACACGTAAATGCACCCCGGGGTTCAAAAATAGTCCACAAAACGGGTCAGAATCGAAAAAAACTGTGATTATTGATGACCGACATGTAAGCTCACCTTGATTTTCAACAACCATGTAATTCACTTTGGGACCCCAAGATCATGAGTAATAGTGCACGAAACAGGTTAGAATCGACAAAAACCGCGAGTGTTGATAACCGACACGTAAGCGCACCTTGGGGTTTAACAACTATGCAAATCGCTTCGGTACCCCAAAACGGTTAGTAATAGTACACGAAACGGGTTAGGATTGGCCGAAACTATGAGTGTTGACGACGGACATGCAAACGCACCCTGGGATCATCAATTGTGAAAATCGCTCCGGGACCCTAAAACGGTGAGTAATAGTCCACAAAACGGACAAGAATTGGCCAAAATTGTGAGTGGTTATGAGCGACACATAAACGCAACCCGTGGTTCGTCAATCGCCGAAATCACTAAGGGACCCGAAAACTGAGTAATAGTCCAAGAAACGGGCCTGAATCGGCCCAAACCGCGAGTTTCGACGACCAACACGTAAGCACACATTGGGGTTCAACAACCATGGAAATCGCTTTGGGACCCCAAAACGGTGAGTAAAAGTCATGAAACGGGCTAGAATCGGCCAAAACTGCGAGTGTTGATGACCGACACATAAGAGCACCTTGGGGTTCAACAACTATGCAAATCGCTTTGGGCCCCCGAAAGGGTAAGTAATAGTCCACAAGACGTGTCAGAATTGGCAAAACTGTGAGTGTTCACGACAGACGCGTAAACGCACCCCGGGGATTGTCAATCATGGAAATCGCTCTCGGACCCCAAAACGGCGAGTAATAGTCAACGAAACGGACCAGAATTGGCAAAAATTGTGAGTGTTGATGACCGACACGTAAACGCACCTCGGAGTTCACAAATCGTGGAAATCACTCCGAGACCCCAAAACAGTGAGTAATAGTCCATGAAACGGGCTAGAATCGGCCAAAACTGTCTTGGGGTTCAACAACTATGCAAATCACTCCGTGACCCCAAACTGTGAGTAATAGTCTATGAAACGGTCAAAATTCGCCAAAACTGTGAGTATTGACGCTGGACATGCAAACACACCATGGGGATCGTCAATCGTGAAAATCGCTCTGGGTCCCCAAAACGGGCCAGAATCGTGAGTAATAGTCCACGAAACGGACCAGAATTAGCCAAAATTGTGAGTGTTGATGACCGACACATAAGCACACCTTGGGGTTCGACATCCATGGAAATCGCTTTGGGACCCCAAAATGGTGAGTAATAGTCCACGAAACGGGTCAGACTCGACAAAAACCGTGAGTATTGATGACCGACACGTAAACGCACCCCGGGGTTCAACAATAGTCCATGAAATGGGCCACAATCGACAAAAACTATGATTGTTGATGACCGACATGTAAGCGCACCTTGGGGTTCAACAACCATGGAATTCACCTTGGGACCCCAAAACCGTGAGTAATAGTGCACGAAACAGGTTAGAATCGACAAAAACCGCGAGTGTTGATAACCGACACGTAAGCGCAGGGTTTAACAACTATGCAAATCGCTTCGGTACCCCAAAATGGTTAGTAATAGTACACGAAACGGGTTAGGATTGGCCGAAACTATGAGTGTTGACGACGGACATGCAAACGCACCCTGGGATTATCAATTGTGAAAATCGCTCCGGGACCCCAAAACGGTGAGTAATAGTCCACAAAACGGACAAGAATTGGCCAAAATTGTGAGTGGTTATGACCGACACATAAACGCAACCCGTGGTTCGTCAATCGCCGAAATCACTAAGGGACCCGAAAACTGAGTAATAGTCCAAGAAACGGGCCTGAATCGGCCCAAACCGCGAGTTTCGACGACCAACACGTAAGCACACATTGGGGTTCAACAACCATGGAAATCGCTTTGGGACCCCAAAACGGTGAGTAAAAGTCATGAAACGGGCTAGAATCGGCCAAAACTGCGAGTGTTGATGACCGACACATAAGAGCACCTTGGGGTTCAACAACTATGCAAATCGCTTTGGGCCCCCGAAAGGGTAAGTAATAGTCCACAAAACGTGTCAGAATTGGCAAAACTGTGAGTGTTCACGACAGACGCGTAAACGCACCCCGGGGATTGTCAATCATGGAAATCGCTCTCGGACCCCAAAACGACGAGTAATAGTCAACGAAACGGACCAGAATTGGCAAAAATTGTGAGTGTTGATGACCGACACGTAAACGCACCTCGGAGTTCACAAATCGTGGAAATCACTCCGAGACCCCAAAACAGTGAGTAATAGTCCACGAAACGGTCAGAATTCACCAAAACTGTGAGTATTTACACCGGACATGCAAACACACCATAGGGATCGTCAATCGTGATAATCGCTCCGGGACCCTAAAACGGGCCAGAATCGTGAGTAATAGTCCACGAAACGGACCAGAATTAGCCAAAATTGTGAGTGTTGATGACCGACACATAAGCACACCTTGGGGTTCGACAACCATGGAAATCGCTTTGGGACCCCAAAATGGTGAGCAATAGTCCACGAAACGGGTCAGACTCGACAAAAACCGTGAGTATTGATGACCGACACGTAAATGCACCCCGGGGTTCAAAAATAGTCCACAAAACGGGTCAGAATCGAAAAAAACTGTGATTATTGATGACCGACATGTAAGCTCACCTTGATTTTCAACAACCATGTAATTCACTTTGGGACCCCAAGATCATGAGTAATAGTGCACGAAACAGGTTAGAATCGACAAAAACCGCGAGTGTTGATAACCGACACGTAAGCGCACCTTGGGGTTTAACAACTATGCAAATCGCTTCGGTACCCCAAAACGGTTAGTAATAGTACACGAAACGGGTTAGGATTGGCCGAAACTATGAGTGTTGATGACGGACATGCAAACGCACCCTGGGATTATCAATTGTGAAAATCGCTCCGGGACCCTAAAACGGTGAGTAATAGTCCACAAAACGGATAAGAATTGGCCAAAATTGTGAGTGGTTATGAGCGACACATAAACGCAACCCGTGGTTCGTCAATCGCCGAAATCACTAAGGGACCCGAAAACTGAGTAATAGTCCAAGAAACGGGCCTGAATCGGCCCAAACCGCGAGTTTCGACGACCAACACGTAAGCACACATTGGGGTTCAACAACCATGGAAATCGCTTTGGGACCCCAAAACGGTGAGTAAAAGTCATGAAACGGGCTAGAATCGGCCAAAACTGCGAGTGTTGATGACCGACACGTAAGAGCACCTTGGGGTTCAACAACTATGCAAATCGCTTTGCGCCCCCAAAAGGGTAAGTAATAGTCCACAAAACGTGTCAGAATTGGCAAAACTGTGAGTGTTGACGACAGACGCGTAAACGCACCCGGGGTTTTGTCAATCATGGAAATCGCTCTCGGACCCCAAAACGGCGAGTAATAGTCAACGAAACGGACCAGAATTGGCAAAAATTGTGAGTGTTGATGACCGACACGTAAACGCACCTCGGAGTTCACAAATCGTGGAAATCACTCCGAGACCCCAAAACAGTGAGTAATAGTCCACGAAACGGGCTAGAATCGGCCAAAACTGTCTTGGGGTTCAACAACTATGCAAATCACTCCGTGACCCCAAACTGTGAGTAATAGTCTATGAAACGGTCAAAATTCGCCAAAACTGTGAGTATTGACGCTGGACATGCAAACACATCATGGGGATCGTCAATCGTGAAAATCGCTCTGGGTCCCCAAAACGGGCCAGAATCGTGAGTAATAGTCCACGAAACGGACCAGAATTAGCCAAAATTGTGAGTGTTGATGACCGACACATAAGCACACCTTGGGGTTCGACATCCATGGAAATCGCTTTGGGACCCCAAAATGGTGAGTAATAGTCCACGAAACGGGTCAGACTCGACAAAAACCGTGAGTATTGATGACCGACACGTAAACGCACCCCGGGGTTCAACAATAGTCCATGAAATGGGCCACAATCGACAAAAACTGTGATTGTTGATGACCGACATGTAAGCGCACCTTGGGGTTCAACAACCATGGAATTCACCTTGGGACCCCAAAACCGTGAGTAATAGTGCACGAAACAGGTTAGAATCGACAAAAACCGCGAGTGTTGATAACCGACACGTAAGCGCAGGGTTTAACAACTATGCAAATCGCTTCGGTACCCCAAAACGGTTAGTAATAGTACACGAAACGGGTTAGGATTGGCCGAAACTATGAGTGTTGACGACGGACATGCAAACGCACCCTGGGATTATCAATTGTGAAAATCGCTCCGGGACCCCAAAACGGTGAGTAATAGACCACAAAACGGACAAGAATTGGCCAAAATTGTGGGTGGTTATGACCGACACATAAACGCAACCCGTGGTTCGTCAATCGCCGAAATCACTAAGGGACCCGAAAACTGAGTAATAGTCCAAGAAACGGGCCTGAATCGGCCCAAACCGCGAGTTTCGATGACCAACACGTAAGCACACATTGGGGTTCAACAACCATGGAAATCGCTTTGGGACCCAAAAACGGTGAGTAAAAGTCATGAAACGGGCTAGAATAGGCCAAAACTGCGAGTGTTGATGACCGACACATAAGAGCACCTTGGGGTTCAACAACTATGCAAATCGCTTTGGGCCCCCGAAAGGGTAAGTAATAGTCCACAAAACGTGTCAGAATTGGCAAAACTGTGAGTGTTCACGACAGACGCGTAAACGCACCCCGGGGATTGTCAATCATGGAAATCGCTCTCGGACCCCAAAACGGCGAGTAATAGTCAACGAAACGGACCAGAATTGGCAAAAATTGTGAGTGTTGATGACCGACACGTAAACGCACCTCGGAGTTCACAAATCGTGGAAATCACTCCGAGACCCCAAAACAGTGAGTAATAGTCCACGAAATGGTCAGAATTCACCAAAACTGTGAGTATTGACACCGGACATGCAAACACACCATAGGGATCGTCAATCGTGAAAATCGCTCCGGGACCCTAAAACGGGCCAGAATCGTGAGTAATAGTCCACGAAACGGACCAGAATTAGCCAAAATTGTGAGTGTTGATGACCGACACATAAGCACACCTTGGGGTTCGACAACCATGGAAATCGCTTTGGGACCCCAAAATGGTGAGCAATAGTCCACGAAACGGGTCAGACTCGACAAAAACCGTGAGTATTGATGACCGACACGTAAATGCACCCCGGGGTTCAAAAGTAGTCCACAAAACGGGTCAGAATCGAAAAAAACTATGATTGTTGATGACCGACATGTAAGCTCACCTTGATTTTCAACAACCATGTAATTCGCTTTGGGACCCCAAGATCATGAGTAATAGTGCACGAAACAGGTTAGAATCGACAAAAACCGCGAGTGTTGATAACCGACACGTAAGCGCACCTTGGGGTTTAACAACTATGCAAATCGCTTCGGTACCCCAAAACGGTTAGTAATAGTACACGAAACGGGTTAGGATTGGCCGAAACTATGAGTGTTGACGACGGACATGCAAACGCACCCTGGGATTATCAATTGTGAAAATCGCTCCGGGACCCCAAAACGGTGAGTAATAGTCCACAAAACGGACAAGAATTGGCCAAAATTGTGAGTGGTTATGAGCGACACATAAACGCAACCCGTGGTTCGTCAATCGCCGAAATCACTAAGGGACCCGAAAACTGAGTAATAGTCCAAGAAACGGGCCTGAATCGGCCCAAACCGCGAGTTTCGACGACCAACACGTAAGCACACATTGGGGTTCAACAACCATGGAAATCGCTTTGGGACCCCAAAACGGTGAGTAAAAGTCATGAAACGGGCTAGAATCGGCCAAAACTGCGAGTGTTGATGACCGACACATAAGAGCACCTTGGGGTTCAACAACTATGCAAATCGCTTTGGGCCCCCGAAAGGATAAGTAATAGTCCACAAAACGTGTCAGAATTGGCAAAACTGTGAGTGTTCACGACAGACGCGTAAACGCACCCCGGGGATTGTCGATCATGGAAATTGCTCTCGGACCCCAAAACGACGAGTAATAGTCAATGAAACGGACCAGAATTGGCAAAAATTGTGAGTGTTGATGACCGACACGTAAACGCACCTCGGAGTTCACAAATCGTGGAAATCACTGCGAGACCCCAAAACAATGAGTAATAGTCCACGAAACGGTCAGAATTCACCAAAACTGTGAGTATTGACACTAGACATGCAAACACACCATAGGGATCGTCAATCGTGATAATCGCTCCGGGACCCTAAAACGGGCCAGAATCGTGAGTAATAGTCCACGAAACGGACCAGAATTAGCCAAAATTGTGAGTGTTGATGACCGACACATAAGCACACCTTGGGGTTCGACAACCATGGAAATCGCTTTGGGACCCCAAAATGGTGAGCAATAGTCCACGAAACGGGTCAGACTCGACCAAAACCGTGAGTATTGATGACCGACACGTAAATGCACCCCGGGGTTCAAAAATAGTCCACAAAACGGGTCAGAATCGAAAAAAACTGTGATTATTGATGACCGACATGTAAGCTCACCTTGATTTTCAACAACCATGTAATTCGCTTTGGGACCCCAAGATCATGAGTAATAGTGCACGAAACAGGTTAGAATCGACAAAAACCGCGAGTGTTGATAACCGACACGTAAGCGCACCTTGGGGTTTAACAACTATGCAAATCGCTTCGGTACCCCAAAACGGTTAGTAATAGTACACGAAACGGGTTAGGATTGGCCGAAACTATGAGTGTTGACGACGGACATGCAAACGCACCCTGGGATTATCAATTGTGAAAATCGCTCCGGGACCCTAAAACGGTGAGTAATAGTCCACAAAACGGACAAGAATTGGCCAAAATTGTGAGTGGTTATGAGCGACACATAAACGCAACCCGTGGTTCGTCAATCGCCGAAATCACTAAGGGACCCGAAAACTGAGTAATATTCCAAGAAACGGGCCTGAATCGGCCCAAACCGCGAGTTTCGACGACCAACACGTAAGCACACATTGGGGTTCAACAACCATGGAAATCGCTTTGGGACCCCAAAACGGTGAGTAAAAGTCATGAAACGGGCTAGAATCGGCCAAAACTGCGAGTGTTGATGACCGACACATAAGAGCACCTTGGGGTTCAACAACTATGCAAATCGCTTTGGGCCCCCGAAAGGGTAAGTAATAGTCCACAAAACGTGTCAGAATTGGCAAAACTGTGAGTGTTCACGACAGACGCGTAAACGCACCCCGGGGATTGTCAATCATGGAAATCGCTCTCGGACCCCAAAACGACGAGTAATAGTCAACGAAACGGACCAGAATTGGCAAAAATTGTGAGTGTTGATGACCGACACGTAAACGCACCTCGGAGTTCACAAATCGTGGAAATCACTCCGAGACCCCAAAACAGTGAGTAATAGTCCACGAAACGGTCAGAATTCACCAAAACTGTGAGTATTTACACCGGACATGCAAACACACCATAGGGATCGTCAATCGTGATAATCGCTCCGGGACCCTAAAACGGGCCAGAATCGTGAGTAATAGTCCACGAAACGGACCAGAATTAGCCAAAATTGTGAGTGTTGATGACCGACACATAAGCACACCTTGGGGTTCGACAACCATGGAAATCGCTTTGGGACCCCAAAATGGTGAGCAATAGTCCACGAAACGGGTCAGACTCGACAAAAACCGTGAGTATTGATGACCGACACGTAAATGCACCCCGGGGTTCAAAAATAGTCCACAAAACGGGTCAGAATCGAAAAAAACTGTGATTATTGATGACCGACATGTAAGCTCACCTTGATTTTCAACAACCATGTAATTCACTTTGGGACCCCAAGATCATGAGTAATAGTGCACGAAACAGGTTAGAATCGACAAAAACCGCGAGTGTTGATAACCGACACGTAAGCGCACCTTGGGGTTTAACAACTATGCAAATCGCTTCGGTACCCCAAAACGGTTAGTAATAGTACACGAAACGGGTTAGGATTGGCCGAAACTATGAGTGTTGACGACGGACATGCAAACGCACCCTGGGATCATCAATTGTGAAAATCGCTCCGGGACCCTAAAACGGTGAGTAATAGTCCACAAAACGGACAAGAATTGGCCAAAATTGTGAGTGGTTATGAGCGACACATAAACGCAACCCGTGGTTCGTCAATCGCCGAAATCACTAAGGGACCCGAAAACTGAGTAATAGTCCAAGAAACGGGCCTGAATCGGCCCAAACCGCGAGTTTCGACGACCAACACGTAAGCACACATTGGGGTTCAACAACCATGGAAATCGCTTTGGGACCCCAAAACGGTGAGTAAAAGTCATGAAACGGGCTAGAATCGGCCAAAACTGCGAGTGTTGATGACCGACACATAAGAGCACCTTGGGGTTCAACAACTATGCAAATCGCTTTGGGCCCCCGAAAGGGTAAGTAATAGTCCACAAGACGTGTCAGAATTGGCAAAACTGTGAGTGTTCACGACAGACGCGTAAACGCACCCCGGGGATTGTCAATCATGGAAATCGCTCTCGGACCCCAAAACGGCGAGTAATAGTCAACGAAACGGACCAGAATTGGCAAAAATTGTGAGTGTTGATGACCGACACGTAAACGCACCTCGGAGTTCACAAATCGTGGAAATCACTCCGAGACCCCAAAACAGTGAGTAATAGTCCATGAAACGGGCTAGAATCGGCCAAAACTGTCTTGGGGTTCAACAACTATGCAAATCACTCCGTGACCCCAAACTGTGAGTAATAGTCTATGAAACGGTCAAAATTCGCCAAAACTGTGAGTATTGACGCTGGACATGCAAACACACCATGGGGATCGTCAATCGTGAAAATCGCTCTGGGTCCCCAAAACGGGCCAGAATCGTGAGTAATAGTCCACGAAACGGACCAGAATTAGCCAAAATTGTGAGTGTTGATGACCGACACATAAGCACACCTTGGGGTTCGACATCCATGGAAATCGCTTTGGGACCCCAAAATGGTGAGTAATAGTCCACGAAACGGGTCAGACTCGACAAAAACCGTGAGTATTGATGACCGACACGTAAACGCACCCCAGGGTTCAACAATAGTCCATGAAATGGGCCACAATCGACAAAAACTGTGATTGTTGATGACCGACATGTAAGCGCACCTTGGGGTTCAACAACCGTGGAATTCACCTTGGGACCCCAAAACCGTGAGTAATAGTGCACGAAACAGGTTAGAATCGACAAAAACCGCGAGTGTTGATAACCGACACGTAAGCGCACCTTGGGGTTTAACAACTATGCAAATCGCTTCGGTACCCCAAAACGGTTAGTAATAGTACACGAAAAGGGTTAGGATTGGCCGAAACTATGAGTGTTGACGACGGACATGCAAACGCACCCTGGGATCATCAATTGTGAAAATCGCTCCGGGACCCTAAAACGGTGAGTAATAGTCCACAAAACGGACAAGAATTGGCCAAAATTGTGAGTGGTTATGAGCGACACATAAACGCAACCCGTGGTTCGTCAATCGCCGAAATCACTAAGGGACCCGAAAACTGAGTAATAGTCCAAGAAACGGGCCTGAATCGGCCCAAACCGCGAGTTTCGACGACCAACACGTAAGCACACATTGGGGTTCAACAACCGTGGAAATCGCTTTGGGACCCCAAAACGGTGAGTAAAAGTCATGAAACGGGCTAGAATCGGCCAAAACTGCGAGTGTTGATGACCGACACGTAAGAGCACCTTGGGGTTCAACAACTATGCAAATCGCTTTGGGCCCCCAAAAGGGTAAGTAATAGTCCACAAAACGTGTCAGAATTGGCAAAACTGTGAGTGTTGACGACAGACGCGTAAACGCACCCGGGGGATTGTCAATCATGGAAATCGCTCTCGGACCCCAAAACGGCGAGTAATAGTCAACGAAACGGACCAGAATTGGCAAAAATTGTGAGTGTTGATGACCGACACGTAAACGCACCTCGGAGTTCACAAATCGTGGAAATCACTCCGAGACCCCAAAACAGTGAGTAATAGTCCATGAAACGGGCTAGAATCGGCCAAAACTGTCTTGGGGTTCAACAACTATGCAAATCACTCCGTGACCCCAAACTGTGAGTAATAGTCTATGAAACGGTCAAAATTCGCCAAAACTGTGAGTATTGACGCTGGACATGCAAACACACCATGGGGATCGTCAATCGTGAAAATCGCTCTGGGTCCCCAAAACGGGCCAGAATCGTGAGTAATAGTCCACGAAACGGACCAGAATTAGCCAAAATTGTGAGTGTTGATGACCGACACATAAGCACACCTTGGGGTTCGACATCCATGGAAATCGCTTTGGGACCCCAAAATGGTGAGTAATAGTCCACGAAACGGGTCAGACTCGACAAAAACCGTGAGTATTGATGACCGACACGTAAACGCACCCCGGGGTTCAACAATAGTCCATGAAATGGGCCACAATCGACAAAAACTGTGATTGTTGATGACCGACATGTAAGCGCACCTTGGGGTTCAACAACCGTGGAATTCACCTTGGGACCCCAAAACCGTGAGTAATAGTGCACGAAACAGGTTAGAATCGACAAAAACCGCGAGTGTTGATAACCGACACGTAAGCGCACCTTGGGGTTTAACAACTATGCAAATCGCTTCGGTACCCCAAAACGGTTAGTAATAGTACACGAAACGGGTTAGGATTGGCCGAAACTATGAGTGTTGACGACGGACATGCAAACGCACCCTGGGATCATCAATTGTGAAAATCGCTCCGGGACCCTAAAACGGTGAGTAATAGTCCACAAAACGGACAAGAATTGGCCAAAATTGTGAGTGGTTATGAGCGACACATAAACGCAACCCGTGGTTCGTCAATCGCCGAAATCACTAACGGACCCGAAAACTGAGTAATAGTCCAAGAAACGGGCCTGAATCGGCCCAAACCGCGAGTTTCGACGACCAACACGTAAGCACACATTGGGGTTCAACAACCATGGAAATCGCTTTGGGACCCCAAAACGGTGAGTAAAAGTCATGAAACGGGCTAGAATCGGCCAAAACTGCGAGTGTTGATGACCGACACATAAGAGCACCTTGGGGTTCAACAACTATGCAAATCGCTTTGGGCCCCCAAAAGGGTAAGTAATAGTCCACAAAACGTGTCAGAATTGGCAAAACTGTGAGTGTTCACGACAGACGCGTAAACGCACCCCGGGGATTGTCAATCATGGAAATCGCTCTCGGACCCCAAAACGACGAGTAATGTCAACGAAACGGACCAGAATTGGCAAAAATTGTGAGTGTTGATGACCGACACGTAAACGCACCTCGGAGTTCACAAATCGTGGAAATCACTCCGAGACCCCAAAACAGTGAGTAATAGTCCACGAAACGGTCAGAATTCACCAAAACTGTGAGTATTGACACCGGACATGCAAACACACCATAGGGATCGTCAATCGTGATAATCGCTCCGGGACCCTAAAACGGGCCAGAATCGTGAGTAATAGTCCACGAAACGGACCAGAATTAGCCAAAATTGTGAGTGTTGATGACCGACACATAAGCACACCTTGGGGTTCGACAACCATGGAAATCGCTTTGGGACCCCAAAATGGTGAGCAATAGTCCACGAAACGGGTCAGACTCGACAAAAACCGTGAGTATTGATGACCGACACGTAAATGCACCCCGGGGTTCAAAAATAGTCCACAAAACGGGTCAGAATCGAAAAAAACTGTGATTATTGATGACCGACATGTAAGCTCACCTTGATTTTCAACAACCATGTAATTCGCTTTGGGACCCCAAGATCATGAGTAATAGTGCACGAAACAGGTTAGAATCGACAAAAACCGCAAGTGTTGATAACCGACACGTAAGCGCACCTTGGGGTTTAACAACTATGCAAATCGCTTCGGTACCCCAAAACGGTTAGTAATAGTACACGAAACGGGTTAGGATTGGCCGAAACTATGAGTGTTGACGACGGACATGCAAACGCACCCTGGGATTATCAATTGTGAAAATCGCTCCGGGACCCTAAAACGGTGAGTAATAGTCCACAAAACGGACAAGAATTGGCCAAAATTGTGAGTGGTTATGAGCGACACATAAACGCAACCCGTGGTTCGTCAATCGCCGAAATCACTAAGGGACCCGAAAACTGAGTAATAGTCCAAGAAACGGGCCTGAATCGGCCCAAACCGCGAGTTTCGACGACCAACACGTAAGCACACATTGGGGTTCAACAACCATGGAAATCGCTTTGGGACCCCAAAACGGTGAGTAAAAGTCATGAAACGGGCTAGAATCGGCCAAAACTGCGAGTGTTGATGACCGACACGTAAGAGCACCTTGGGGTTCAACAACTATGCAAATCGCTTTGGGCCCCCAAAAGGGTAAGTAATAGTCCACAAAACGTGTCAGAATTGGCAAAACTGTGAGTGTTGACGACAGATGCGTAAACGCACCCGGGGGATTGTCAATCATGGAAATCGCTCTCGGACCCCAAAACGGCGAGTAATAGTCAACGAAACGGACCAGAATTGGCAAAAATTGTGAGTGTTGATGACCGACACGTAAACGCACCTCGGAGTTCACAAATCGTGGAAATCACTCCGAGACCCCAAAACAGTGAGTAATAGTCCACGAAACGGGCTAGAATCGGCCAAAACTGTCTTGGGGTTCAACAACTATGCAAATCACTCCGTGACCCCAAACTGTGAGTAATAGTCTATGAAACGGTCAAAATTCGCCAAAACTGTGACTATTGACGCTGGACATGCAAACACACCATGGGGATCGTCAATCGTGAAAATCGCTCTGGGTCCCCAAAACGGGCCAGAATCGTGAGTAATAGTCCACGAAACGGACCAGAATTAGCCCAAATTGTGAGTGTTGATGACCGACACATAAGCACACCTTGGGGTTCGACAACCATGGAAATCGCTTTGGGACCCCAAAATGGTGAGCAATAGTCCACGAAACGGGTCAGACTCGACAAAAACCGTGAGTATTGATGACCGACACGTAAATGCACCCCGGGGTTCAAAAATAGTCCACAAAACGGGTCAGAATCGAAAAAAACTGTGATTATTGATGACCGACATGTAAGCTCACCTTGATTTTCAACAACCATGTAATTCGCTTTGGGACCCCAAGATCATGAGTAATAGTGCACGAAACAGGTTAGAATCGACAAAAACCGCGAGTGTTGATAACCGACACGTAAGCGCACCTTGGGGTTTAACAACTATGCAAATCGCTTCGGTACCCCAAAACGGTTAGTAATAGTACACGAAACGGGTTAGGATTGGCCGAAACTATGAGTGTTGACGACGGACATGCAAACGCACCCTGGGATTATCAATTGTGAAAATCGCTCCGGGACCCCAAAACGGTGAGTAATAGTCCACAAAACGGACAAGAATTGGCCAAAATTGTGAGTGGTTATGAGCGACACATAAACGCAACCCGTGGTTCGTCAATCGCCGAAATCACTAAGGGACCCGAAAACTGAGTAATAGTCCAAGAAACGGGCCTGAATCGGCCCAAACCGCGAGTTTCGACGACCAACACGTAAGCACACATTGGGGTTCAACAACCATGGAAATCGCTTTGGGACCCCAAAACGGTGAGTAAGAGTCATGAAACGGGCTAGAATCGGCCAAAACTGCGAGTGTTGATGACCGACACATAAGAGCACCTTGGGGTTCAACAACTATGCAAATCGCTTTGGGACCCCAAAAGGGTAAGTAATAGTCCACAAAACGTGTCAGAATTGGCAAAACTGTGAGTGTTCACGACAGACGCGTAAACGCACCCCGGGGATTGTCAATCATGGAAATCGCTCTCGGACCCCAAAACGACGAGTAATGTCAACGAAACGGACCAGAATTGGCAAAAATTGTGAGTGTTGATGACCGACACGTAAACGCACCTCGGAGTTCACAAATCGTGGAAATCACTCCGAGACCCCAAAACAGTGAGTAATAGTCCACGAAACGGTCAGAATTCACCAAAACTGTGAGTATTGACACCGGACATGCAAACACACCATAGGGATCGTCAATCGTGATAATCGCTCCGGGACCCTAAAACGGGCCAGAATCGTGAGTAATAGTCCACGAAACGGACCAGAATTAGCCAAAATTGTGAGTGTTGATGACCGACACATAAGCACACCTTGGGGTTCGACAACCATGGAAATCGCTTTGGGACCCCAAAATGGTGAGCAATAGTCCACGAAACGGGTCAGACTCGACAAAAACCGTGAGTATTGATGACCGACACGTAAATGCACCCCGGGGTTCAAAAATAGTCCACAAAACGGGTCAGAATCGAAAAAAACTGTGATTATTGATGACCGATATGTAAGCTCACCTTGATTTTCAACAACCATGTAATTCGCTTTGGGACCCCAAGATCATGAGTAATAGTGCACGAAACAGGTTAGAATCGACAAAAACCGCGAGTGTTGATAACCGACACGTAAGCGCACCTTGGGGTTTAACAACTATGCAAATCGCTTCGGTACCCCAAAACGGTTAGTAATAGTACACGAAACGGGTTAGGATTGGCCGAAACTATGAGTGTTGACGACGGACATGCAAACGCACCCTGGGATTATCAATTGTGAAAATCGCTCCGGGACCCTAAAACGGTGAGTAATAGTCCACAAAACGGACAAGAATTGGCCAAAATTGTGAGTGGTTATGAGCGACACATAAACGCAACCCGTGGTTCGTCAATCGCCGAAATCACTAAGGGACCCGAAAACTGAGTAATAGTCCAAGAAACGGGCCTGAATCGGCCCAAACCGCGAGTTTCGACGACCAACACGTAAGCACACATTGGGGTTCAACAACCATGGAAATCGCTTTGGGACCCCAAAACGGTGAGTAAAAGTCATGAAACGGGCTAGAATCGGCCAAAACTGCGAGTGTTGATGACCGACACGTAAGAGCACCTTGGGGTTCAACAACTATGCAAATCGCTTTGGGCCCCCAAAAGGGTAAGTAATAGTCCACAAAACGTGTCAGAATTGGCAAAACTGTGAGTGTTGACGACAGACGCGTAAACGCACCCGGGGGATTGTCAATCATGGAAATCGCTCTCGGACCCCAAAACGGCGAGTAATAGTCAACGAAACGGACCAGAATTGGCAAAAATTGTGAGTGTTGATGACCAACACGTAAACGCACCTCGGAGTTCACAAATCGTGGAAATCACTCCGAGACCCCAAAACAGTGAGTAATAGTCCACGAAACGGGCTAGAATCGGCCAAAACTGTCTTGGGGTTCAACAACTATGCAAATCACTCCGTGACCCCAAACTGTGAGTAATAGTCTATGAAATGGTCAAAATTCGCCAAAACTGTGAGTATTGACGCTGGACATGCAAACACACCATGGGGATCGTCAATCGTGAAAATCGCTCTGGGTCCCCAAAACGGGCCAGAATCGTGAGTAATAGTCCACGAAACGGACCAGAATTAGCCAAAATTGTGAGTGTTGATGACCGACACATAAGCACACCTTGGGGTTCGACATCCATGGAAATCGCTTTGGGACCCCAAAATGGTGAGTAATAGTCCACGAAACGGGTCAGACTCGACAAAAACCGTGAGTATTGATGACCGACACGTAAACGCACCCCGGGGTTCAACAATAGTCCATGAAATGGGCCACAATCGACAAAAACTGTGATTGTTGATGACCGACATGTAAGCGCACCTTGCGGTTCAACAACCATGGAATTCACCTTGGGACCCCAAAACCGTGAGTAATAGTGCACGAAACAGGTTAGAATCGACAAAAACTGCGCGTGTTGATAACCGACACGTATGCGCACCTTGGGGTTCAACAACTATGCAAATCGCTTCCGTACCCCAAAACGGTTAGTAATAGTACATGAAACGGGTCAGAATTAGCCAAAACTATGAGTGTTGACGACAAACATGCAAACACACCCTGGGATTGTCAATCGTGAAAATCGCTCCGGGACCCCAAAACGGTGACTAATAGTCCACAAAACGGACAAGAATTGGCCAAAATTGTGAGTGGTTATGACCGACACATAAACGCAACCCGGGGTTCGTCAATCGTCGAAATCACTTCAGGACCCCAAAGCTGAGTAATATTCCAAGAAACGGGCCTGAATCGGCCCAAACCGCGAGTTTCGACGACCAACACATAAGCACGTATTTGGGTTCAACAACCATGGAAATCGCTTTGGGACCCCAAACCGGTGAGTAAAAGTCCACGAAACGGGCCAGAATCGGCCAAAACTGCGAGTGTTGATGACCGACACGTAAGCTCACCTTGGGGTTCAACAACTATGCAAATTGCTTTGGGCCCCCAAAACAGTAAGTAATAGTCCACAAAATGTGTCAGAATTGGCAAAACTGTGAGTGTTGACGACAGATGCGTAAACGCACCCCGGGGATTGTCAATCGTGTTAATCGCTCTCGGACCCCAAAACGGTGAGTAATAGACCACGAAACGGACCAGAATTGGCAAAAATTGTGAGTGTTGATGACCGACACGTAAACGCACCTCGGAGTTCACCAATTGTGGAAATCACTCCGAGACCCCAAAACTGTGAGTAATAGTCCACGAAACGGGCTAGAATCGGCCAAAACTGTCTTGGGGTTCAACAACTATCCAAATCACTCTGTGACCCCAAACAGTGAGTAATAGTCCACGAAATGGTCAAAATTCGCCAAAACTGTGAGTATTGACGTTGGACATGCAAACACACCATGAGGATCGTCAATCGTGAAAATCGCTCTGGGACCCCAAAACGGGCCAGAATCGTGAGTAATAGTCCACGAAACGGACCAGAATTAACCAAAATTGTGAGTATTGATGACTGACACATAAGCACACCTTGGGGTTCGAAATCCATGGAAATCACTTTGGGACCCCAAAATGGTGAGTAATAGTCCAAGAAATGGTTCAGACTCGACAAAAACCGTGAGTATTGATGACCGACACGTAAACGCACCCCGGGGTTCAACAATAGTCCATGAAACGGGCCAGAATCGACAAAAACTGTGATTGTTGATGACCGACTTGTAAGCGCACCTTGGGGTTCAAAAACCATGGAATTCGCTTTGGGACCCCAAAACCGTGAGTAATAGTGCACGAAACAGGTTAGAATCGATAAAAACCGCGAGTGTTGATAACCGACACGTAAGCGCACATTGGGTTTCAACAACTATGCAAATCGCTACGGTACCCCAAAACGGTTAGTAATAGTCCACGAAACGGGTCAGAATTGGCAAAAACTATGAGTGTTGACGGCGGACATGCAAACGCACCCTGGGATTGTCAATCGTGAAAATCGCTCCGGGACCCCTAAACGAAACGGACAAGAATTGGCCAAAATTTTGAGTGGTTATGACCGACACATAAACGCAACCCGGGGTTCGTCAATCGTCGAAATCACTTCGGGACCCCAAAACTGAGTAATAGTCCAAGAAACGGGACTGAATCGGCCCAAACCGCGAGTTTCGACGACCAACACGTAAACACACATTGGGGTTCAACAACCATGGAAATCGCTTTGGGACACCAAAACGGTGAGTAAAAGTCCACGAAACAGGCCAGAATCGGCCAAAACTGCGAGTGTTGATGACCGACACGTATGCGCACCTTGGGGTTCAACAACTATGCAAATCGCTTTGGGCCCCCAAAACGGTAAGTAATAGTCCACAAAACGTGTCAGAATTGGCAAAACTGTGAGTGTGGACGACAGACGTGTAAACGCACCCCGGGGATTGTTAATCATGGAAATCGCTCTAGGACCCCAAAACGGCGAGTAATAGTCCACAAAACGGACCAGAATTGGCAAGAATTGTGAGTGTTAATGACCGACACGTAAACGCACCTCGGAGTTCACAAATCGTGGAAATCACTCCGAGACCCCAAAACAGTGAGTAATAGTCCACGAAATGGTCAGAATTCGCCAAACCTATGAGTATTGATGCCGGACATTCAAACACACCATGGGGATCGTCAATCTTGAAAATCGCTCCGGGACCCCAAAGCAGGCCAGAATCGTGAGTAATAGTCCACGAAACGGACCAGAATTAGCCAAAATTGTGAGTGTTGTTGACCGACACATAAGCACACCTTGGGGTTCGACAACCATGGAAATCGCTTTGGGCCCCAAAATGGTGAGTAATAGTCCATGAAACGGGTCAGACTCGACAAAAACCGTGAGTATTGATGACCGACACGTAAACGAGACCCTGGGTTCAACAATAGTCCATGAAACGGGCCAGAATCGACAAAAACTGTGATTGTTGATGACCGACATGTAAGCGCAACTTGGGGTTCAACAACCATGGAATTCTCTTTGGGACCACAAAACCGTGAGTAATAGTGCACGAAACAGGTTAGAATCGACAGAAACCGCGACTGTTGATAACCGACACGTAAGCCCGCCTTGGGGTTCAAGAACTATGCAAATCGCTTCAGTACCCCAAAACTATTAGTAATAGTACACGAAACGGGTTGGGATTGGCCGAAACTATGAGTGTTGACGACGGACATGCAAACGCACCCTGGGATTGTCAATTGTGAAAATCGGTCCGGGACCCCAAAACGGTGAGTAATAGTCCACAGAATGGACAAGAATTGGCCAAAATTGTGAGTGGTTATGAGCGACACATAAACGCAACCCATGGTTCGTCAATCGTCGAAATCACTTCGGGACCCGAAATCTAAGTAATAGTCCAAGAAACGGGCCTGAATCGGCCCAAACCACGAGTTTCGACGACCAACACGTAAGCACACATTGGGGTTCAACAACCATGGAAATCGCTTTGGGACCCCAAAACGGTGAGTAAAAGTCCATGAGATGGGCTAGAATCGTACAAAACTGCGAGTGTTGATGACCGACACGTAAGCGCGCCTTGGGGTTCAACAACTATGCAAATCGCTTTGGGCCCCCAAAATGGTAAGTAATAGTCCACAAAACTTGTCAGAATTGGCAAAACTGTGAGTGTTGACGACAGACGCGTAAACGCACCCCGGGGATTGTCAATCATGGAAATCGCTCTAGGACCCCAAAACGGCGAGTAATAGTCCATGAAACGGACCAGAAATAGCAAAAATTGTGGTTGGTGACCGACACGTAAACGCACCTCGGAGTTCACAAATCGTGGAAATCACTCCGAGACCCCAAAACAGTGAGTAATAGTCCACGAAACGGTTACAATTAACCAAAACTGTGAGTATTGACGCCGGACATGCAAACAGACCATGGGGATCGTCAACCGTGAAAATCGCTCCGGGACCCCAAAACGGGCCAGAATCGTGAGTAATAGTCCACCAAACAGACCAGAATTAGCCAAAATTGTGAGTGTTGATGACCAACACATAAGCACACCTTGGGGTTCGACATCCATGGAAATCGCTTTGGGACCCCAAAATGGTGAGTAATAGTCCACGAAATGGGTCAGACTCGACAAAAACTGTGAGTATTGATGACCGACACGTAAACGCACCCTGGGGTTCAACAATAGTCCATGAAACGGGCCCGAATCAACAAAAATTGTGATTGTTGATGACCGACATGTAAGCGCACCTTGGGGTTCAACAACCATAGAATTCGCTTTGGGACCCCAAAACCGTGAGTAATAGAGCATGAAACAGGTTAGAATCGACAAAAACCGCAAGTGTTGATAACCGACACGTAAGCGCACCTTGGGGTTCAACAACTATGCAAATCACTTCGGTACCCCAAAACGGCTAGTAATAGTACACGAAACGGGTTAGGATTGGCCGAAACTACGAGTGTTGACGACGGACATGCAAACGCACCCTGGGATTGTCAATTGTGAAAATCGGTCCGGGACCCCAAAACGGTGAGTAATAGTCCACAGAACGGACAAGAATTGGCCAAAATTGTGAGTGGTTATGAGCGACACATAAACGCAACCCGTGGTTCGTCAATCGTCGAAATCACTTCGGGACCCCAAAACTGAGTAATAGTCGAAGAAACGGGCCTGAATCGGCCCAAACCGCGAGTTTCGACGACCAACACGTAAGCACACATTGGGGTTCAACAACCATGGAAATCGCTTTGGGACCCCAAAACGGTGAGTTAAAGTCCCTGAAACGGGCTAGAATCGGCCAAAACTGCGAGTGTTGATGACCGATACGTAAGCGCACCTTGGGGTTCAACAACTATGCAAATCGCTTTGGGCCCCCAAAACGACAAGTAATAGTCCACAAAACGTGTCAGAATTGGCAAAACTGTGAGTGTTGACGATAGACGCGTAAACGCAGCCCGGGGATTGACAGTCATGGAAATCGCTCTAGGACCCCAAAACAGCTAGTAATAGTCCACGAAACGGACCAGAATTGGCAAAAATTGTGAGTGTTGATGACCGACACGTAAACGCACCTCGGAGTTCACAAATCGTGGAAATCACTCCGAGACCCCAAAACAATGAGTAATAGTCCACAAAACGGTCAGAATTCACCAAAACTGTGAGTATTGACGCCGGACATGCAAACACATCACGGGGATCGTCAATCGTGATAATCGCTCTGGGACCCCAAAACGGGCCAGAATCGTGAGTAATAGTCCATGAAATGGACCGGAATTAGCCAAAATTGTGAGTGTTGATGACCGACACATAAGCACACCTTGGGGTTCAACAACCATGGAAATCGCTTTGGGACCCCAAAATGGAGAGTAATAGTCCACGAAACGGGTCAGACTTGACAAAAACCGTGAGTATTGATGACCGACACGTAAACGCACCCCGGGGTTCAACAATAGTCCAAGAAACGGGGCAGAATCGACAAAAACTGTGATTATTGATGACCAACATGTAAGCGCACCTTGGTGTTCAACAACCATGGAATTCGCTTTGGGACCCCAAAACCGTGAGTAATAGTGCACGAAACAGGTTAGAATTGACAAAAACCGCAAGTGTTGATAACCGACACGTAAGCGCACCTTGGGGTTCAACAACTATGCAAATCGCTTTGGGCCCCCAAAACGGTAAGTAATAGTCCACAAAACGTGTCAGAATTGGCAAACATGTGAGTGTGGACGACAGACGTGTAAACGCACCCCGGGGATTGTTAATCATGGGAATCGCTCTAGGACCCCAAAACGGCGAGTAATAGTCCACGGAACGGACCGGAATTGGCTAGAATTGTGAGTGTTGATGACCGACACGTAAACACACCTCGGAGTTCACAAATCGTAGAAATCACTCCGAGACCCCAAAACAGTGAGTAATAGTCCACGAAACGGTTAGAATTCGCCAAACCTGTGAGTATTGATGCCGGACATGAAAACACACCATGGGGATCGTAAATCGTGAAAATCGCTCCGGGACCCCAAAACGGGCCAGAATCGTGAGTAATAGTCCACAAAATGAACCAGAATTAGCCAAAATTGTGAGTGTTCATGACCGACACATAAGCACACCTTGGGGTTCGACATCCATGGAAATCGCTTTGGGCCCCAAAATGGTGAGTAATAGTCCACGAAACGGGTCAGACTCGACAAAAACCGTGAGTATTGATGACCGACACGTAAACGCACCCCGGGGTTCAACAATAGTCCATGAAACGGGCCAGAATCAACAAAAACTGTGATTGTTGATGACCGACATGTAAGCGCACCTTGGGGTTCAACAACCATGGAATTCGCTTTGGGACCCCAAAACCGTGAGTAACAGAGCACGAAACAGGTTAGAATCGACAAAAACCACGAGTGTTGATAACCGACACGTAAGCGCACCTTGGGGTTCAACAACTATGCAAATCGCTTCGGTACCCCAAAACGGTTAGTAATAGTACACGAAACGGGTTAGGATTGGCCGAAACTATGAGTGTTGACGACAGACATGCAAACGCACCCTGGGATTATCAATTGTGAAAATCGGTCCGGGACCCCAAAACGGTGAGTAATAATCCAGAGAACGGACAAGAATTGGCCAAAATTGTGAGTGTTGATGACCGACACGTAAACACACCTCGGAGTTCACAAATCGTGGAAATCACTCTGAGACCCCAAAACAGTGAGTAATAGGCCACGAAACGGTCAGAATTCACCAAAACTGTGAGTATTGACGCCGGACATGCAAGCACACCATGGGGATCGTCAATCGTGAAAATCGCTCCAGGACCCCAAAACGGGCCAGAATCGTGAGTAATAGTCCACGAAATGGACCAGAATTAGCCAAAATTGTGAGTGTTGATGACCAACACATAAGCACACCTTGGGGTTCAACAACCATGGAAATTGCTTTGGGACCCCAAAATTGTGAGTAATAGTCCACGAAACGGGTCAGACTTGACAAAAACCGTGAGTATTGATGACCGACACGTAAACGCACCCCGGGTTTCAACAATAGTCCATGAAACGGGCCAGAATCGACAAAAACTGTGATTGTTGATGACCGACATGTAAGCGCACCTTGGTGTTCAACAACCATGGAATTCGCTTTGGGACCCCAAAACCGTGAGTAATAGTGCACGAAACAGGTTAGAATTGACAAAAACCGCAAGTGTTGATAACCGACACGTAAGCGCACCTTGGGGTTCAACAACTATGCAAGTCGCTTTGGGCCCCCAAAACGGTAAGTAATAGTCCACAAAACGTGTCAGAATTGGCAAACATGTGAGTGTGGACGACAGACGTGTAAACGCACCCCGGGGATTGTTAATCATGGGAATCGCTCTAGGACCCCAAAACGGCGAGTAATAGTCCACGGAACGGACCGGAATTGGCTAGAATTGTGAGTGTTGATGACCGACACGTAAACGCACCTCGGAGTTCACAAATCGTAGAAATCACTCCGAGACCCCAAAACAGTGAGTAATAGTCCACGAAACGGTCAGAATTCGCCAAACCTGTGAGTATTGATGCCGGACATGCAACACACCATGGGGATCGTCAATCGTGAAAATCAATCCGGGACCCCAAAACGGGCCAGAATCGTGAGTAATAGTCCACGAAACGAACCAGAATTAGCCAAAATTGTGAGTGTTGATGACCGACACAGAAGCACACCTTGGGGTTCGACAACCATGGAAATCACTTTGGGCCCCAAAATGGTGGTTAATAGTCCACGAAACGGGTCAGACTCGACAAAAACCGTGAGTATTGATGACCGACACGTAAACGCACCCCGGGGTTCAACAATAGTCCATGAAACGGGCCAGAATCAACAAAAACTGTGATTGTTGATGACCGAGATGTAAGCGCACCTTGGGGTTCAACAACCATGGAATTCGCTTTGGGACCCCAAAACCGTGAGTAACAGAGCACGAAACAGGTTAGAATCGACAAAAACCGCGATTGTTGATAACCGACACGTAAGCGCACCTTGGGGTTCAACAACTATGCAAATCGCTTCGGTACCCCAAAACGGTTAGTAATAGTACACGAAACGGGTTAGGATTGGCCGAAACTATGAGTGTTGACGACGGACATGCAAACGCACCCTGGGATTATCAATTGTGAAAATCGGTCCGGGACCCCAAAACGGTGAGTAATAATCCAGAGAACGGACAAGAATTGGCCAAAATTGTGAGTGTTGATGACCGACACGTAAACACACCTCGGAGTTCACAAATCGTGGAAATCACTCTGAGACCCCAAAACAGTGAGTAATAGGCCACGAAACGGTCAGAATTCACCAAAACTGTGAGTATTGACGCCGGACATGCAAACACACCATGGGGATCGTCAATCGTGAAAATCGCTCTAGGACCCCAAAACGGGCCAGAATC